>NC_057807.1:370498728-370795870 GCF_018294505.1 Triticum aestivum
GGGTTTAGTTAACAGCCATCGATCAATCGCTCGGGTTCAGTAACGTGTAGCCTGCAGTGCAATCGCTCGGGTTCAGTTAGAGCCCAACGCCTCGCTCGGGTTCAGTTAGAGCCAACGCCTCGCACACATGCGCGTACATGTACGAGAGAAACGCGCATCGCTCGGCCCCCGACCTCCCACCGTAACTAGGAACTCCCCGAAATTTTCCTCGCCCTTGCTTCTGCCATGGTTTTTTCCGTCATGGATGGCCCAAAGAATGTCATGCAGCTGCGTCTCCGGCCCACCCAGGACGAAAAGCCCATTTTCTGTCATGATTTTTTGTCATAGAAGTAGGAGCCCACCACATCTATGATGATACAGGGTTTTGTCACAATTATTGTCATAGAAGTGTCATATGTATGACAGAAAAAAATTCATTCGGCTCAAAATGCCACGGATGTGTTTTTTTTTTGTAGTGCCTAAAAGCACATGACAATCCCTGCTTCCCTCTGCGAAGGGCATATCTTTTACTTTATGTCTTTTACTTTATGCAAGAGTCAAGGTGATCTTCACCTTTCCCTTTTTCATTTTATCCTTTGGCAAGCACCTCGTGTTGGAAAGATCCTGATATATATATCCAATTTGATGTAAGTTAGCATGAACTATTGTAAGTGCATCTAGTGCCCCTTAGTGATTTTGGTGTATTGAAGACTTATAGGTTAAGGGACTAATGCGTTTGTGAGTGTACACAGGTCTATAAGTCTATGAGGAGTTTGATATTTACAGAGAAAGTCGACCCCTAAAAATGAAGTTCTTCAACTGAAGACTTTGATATTCTGAAGACTTTCTGTAGACTTTGAAAGTGAAGAAATTGGTGTGACCTTGAAGACTTGGTATTCATTTGTGGAACATGAAGCGTGAAGAATTTTGTTTTCGTAGTTTCATTTTCTCCTTCTTGAGTCATAGGAAACACCGTACTGTTAAAGGGGGTCGAGGAAATACTAAGGATTAATTTCCATGTGATGCTCAACTCAAAATCCTACACCTACCAATCCCTTCGAGTGAAGCCTTTGGAAATATCATACAGTTCAGTCACTTTCTTCAGTGACAGAGACGAAGTTCTTCTGGTCACTAATGAATTTGTTCTGACTGAGGAGTTAGGAATTCGTCAGTGTGAATTACCTACACAGTGAGGAACATGATAGCCCTGAGGAATTTGAGATTCAAATTTCCGACCGTTGCTGTGCTGCGCGCCAGATGTCCCAAAATATCTTATCCACCTAACGGTCATATCATTAAGGGGCATTTATGTCTTATCATGTCGGGCTGCTCCCTAGGCTATAAATAGCCGCCCCCTACAACCACTAGCTGGTTGGCTGCTCCAAGAGAACTTGACACTTGTCATTTGAGAGCAACCCATCCTCCGAGGACTTTGAGCGAAAATCATCAAGTGAGGAAAATCCCAAACCCAAACACCTACAAACCCCAAAGTGATTGAGCATCACTGAAGAAATTGATCCTGCATGGATCCGACGCTTGTTACCTTTGAAGATTGTGCTTCTTCCAGACGGTTAGGCGTCAAGGTCTAGAGCATCCAACAGGAATTGTGGATCGCCGAGTGACCAAGTCTGTGAAGGTTTGGAAGTCGCCTGAAGACTTACCACGAGTGATTGGATGGGATCTGTGTGATCTTAGTTCAAGGAGAATACGGTGAGGACTGGGTGTCCTGAGCTGCATGCTCAGAGACTGGGTGTCCGGGACTGCGTGTCCTCGAGTTTAAATACTCAGCCGCTCCAACCAGACGTACAACTGAGACAGCAGTTGGAACTGGTCTACCAAATCATTGTCTTCACCAACCTAACTGGTTCTATTTCCTCAACCCTTTCATTTCCTCATTACTGTGTTGAGTGTTTGTTCATATCTGTGTTTGAAGACTTTGACTGAAGACTTTCTCAATTTCCTCAGTTCAATTTCTTCAGTCTGTTTGTCTTCATCTTGTGTTATCCTGTGATTACGCTTTCTGTACTCTGTGCTAGTCTTCATTTCATCATGATGACCATGCTTGTATTCTGTTATGCTTACTTCTGACTACTTATTCCGCTGCTAACAGTTCTTCATTAAGGAATTTCCTCACCGGCAAATTCCTCAGTGAAGAATTCATAAAAATCGCCTATTCACCCCCCTCTAGTCGACATAACGCACTTTCAATTGGTATCAGAGCAAGGTACTCCCTTGTTCTGTGTGATTTTGGTTTAACCGCCTGGAGTTTTAGTTATGTCGACCGCAGGTATGATCAAGGTCTCGGCTGGGTGTCCTACCTTTGATGGGACGGACTACCCCTACTGGAAAAACAAGATGCGAATGCATCTCGAGGCAATTGACAACGATCTCTGGTATGTTGTGGAAAATGGTGTTCCCTCTGTCTCACCCTCACTGAACGCTACCGATGTGAAGAGATTCAAGCAACTTGATTCTCAAGCGAAGAATATCATATGTGGCCATCTCAGTAAAGGACAGTATGGAAGAGTGAGTGCTTTGGAAACTGCTAAGCTTATCTGGGATAGGCTGTCCAAAGTGAATGAAGGAGTCTCAACTCAGCGTGACTCTCGAGTTGATGTTCTTCGGAATCTCTTCAACCGCTTCAAAAGACTCGACAATGAAAATGTCCAACAAACCTTTGATCGCCTCACTGACATCTCAAATGAGCTTCAAGCCCTCGGTGACACTGACATCACTGACCATGAGGTGGTGAAGAAACTGTTGAGATCGCTTGATTCCTCATTTGATACTCTGGGTCTGATGATACAAGAACGGGCTGACTACAAGTCTCTTGATCCTGCCGATATCCTCGAAAGGCTAAATACTCACGAGTTCCAGCTTGCTGAAAAGAGAGATCTCTATGGTTCGAGCTATGGCAAACCACGTGCCCTGAAGGCCAAGGTTGTGTCTGAGTCTGAATGTGAGGACTCTGGTAGTAGCCTTGGTGATCCTGAAGAATTGAGCCAGGAGCTAGCACTGCTCGTGAAGAAATTCCAGAAGTTCTCAAGACGTGGTCGCTTTGGAAAATCCTCAAGAAGCAGTGATTCCTCATCAAGTGACTATAAGAGAATGCTGTGTCACAAATGCAAGAAACCTGGTCATTATATTCAAGATTGTCCTCAGTGGGAAAAGGAATTGAAGAAGAAGAAATACAAGGATTACAGTTCTGATGATGCGAAGAAGAAGAAGAAATCGTCAAAATCTTCATCATCAAAATCCTCGAAGTCTTCATCTCACAAGAAGAGCAGCTCCAAGAAGGCTCGGGCATTCATTGGCAAGGAAATGGACTCTGAAGCTGAATCTGAGGAAAATGGGGAAGAGGAGGCGTCTGAAGAATCCGAATCTGGTGTGGCGAGTCTGGCCTTCGCTACTGCTTTCGTTAGCAAGTCCATCTTCAACACTGAAGAAACTGACCCCACCGACAAGCCTGATGAAGATAATGATGACTGCGCTCCCACCTATTGCTTCATGGCAAAAGGTGCAAAGGTACTCAAATACACCTCCTCTGAATCTAGTGAAAATGAATCTGATGAGAATCTCAAGCCCAGCTACTCTAAACTTGCAAAGATTGCTGTAAAACAAAAACGGGCTTTTGAAAAGGTTCAAAACATGCTATACAAAAGTGATGATATGTTGGGTGAAGAAATGGATCGCACTAAAGCCCTGACTGAAAATCTTCAGAGACTTCAGTCTAGGTTTGATAACCTTCAAAGTCATCATAACACTCTCTTATCTGATCATGAGAAACTTTCTTATGAATTTCTTCAAAGAAAGCAAGATCTTGAGAAGCTAAGAGTGAGTTATGAAAATCTTCAGAAGGAGCGCGATTCATTAATTGCTCAACAAATCAGCACTTCTCAGGAAGAATTTGTTCCTCCATGCTTAAAGTGCATTGAACGTGAATCTGCTAATTCTTCACCTGAATGTTCAAATGCTTCAACTATTACAAATTCTTCACCTGCCTCTGCTATCACTAATTCCTCATCTGAGGACATTGCTAGTATCACTGACGATGCAGGGCTGAAGGAACTGTACATGATAGGCATGTACAAAAGTCTCAAAGGGCATCAGATTCTTTGTGATGTGCTCAAAAAGCAGATCCTCAACAGAAACCCTAGGAAAGAGGGTATTGCCTTTGAGAGGAAACTTAATGCTGATGGAACATATTGGAAACCTGAGCAGTACCCCAAAACCTCATGGGTTGCTGCAAAGGGACCTCCAGTTGATCCATCCAACTTATTTGGATTTACATGTGAATCTCCTCATTCTTCTGATGAGTCATTTGACTCCAACTATAAACTGTTCAAAAATCAGAATGGTGAAGTATTTGCTAGATATGTTGGGACTAACTGCAGGAACGGTTCCCCTATGAAGAAAATCTGGGTTCCCAAAAGTTATGTTGAAAGTCTTCAGGTGAATGTCCTCATGACACCACCTGTGAAGAATAGGAACCCCAGATCAAACTCTTCATATGGACCAAATTCTTCATATGAATCCAAATCCTCATATGGATCAAATTCCTCAAATGGATCAAAGTCCTCACATGATTATCATCGTGCTAACAACTCTGTTTCACAGGGTAGAGCTAAGGGCTACGAATATGCACATTATTCTTCAAATCATTATGTTCATAAGTCCTCGAAGAATTTCTCTGCTTATTCATATGCTTACCCTAACCCCTCTTATGTGAAACGAAATGGTTTGGCTTCTATGCCACCATTCTCGTATGGTGCTCGCAGAGTGATGAACTCTTTGCCACCCCTTCAGATGTGGGTGGTGAAGAAAAAGAACTAATCTCTTATGCAGGGTCAGGTCTCCAGACGTGCCTTAACGTCTGAAGAATTTGCTGGGGACCTGACAAAATTGCCTGAAAGGACGCAGGCTAACCATGATGAAATGAACCTTCATTTCACACGTCCTCATACTGCTATATCTGTTTACCTCTTGATGAAATTCATCTGATGAACTTAATATCATATTCTTCACTGATGAAGCATATGAGATTGTAAGTTACACTAATTCATCTGCAGGATGATCAACCCAAAACCACTGAATGGGTCCTCGATAGTGGATGTACAAATCACATGACTGGTGACAAGAATCTTTTGATGGATGCTCCCTTATCACTGTCACATCTGAAGCATATCATCTTTGCTGACAGAGGCAAAAGTCAGGTATTGGGTCTTGGTAAGGTTGCGATCTCTAAGGATAAACACATGGACAAAGTCATGCTTGTTGAGTCCTTAGGATACAACCTCATGTCAGTCTCAATGCTTTGTGATTGATATGGTTGTTGTCTTTGGCAAGTATCGCTGTGTTGTGATTATGGAAGCTGACAATTCCAAAGTCTTCGAAGGCTTTAGGAGAGGAGATTTGTATATTGTTGATTTGTCTACAGGACCACAAGCAGCCGTGTGTCTACTTGAAAAAGCTTCAGAAGGCTGGCTATGGCATCGACGACTTGGTCACACAGGCATGAGGAATTTGCACACGCTTGTGAAGAAGAAGCATGTCATTGGCATTGAGAATGTCAAATTCCTCAAGGATCACTTATGCGGAGCCTGAAGCTGGAAAAATGACCAAGGCCAAGCATCCAGCGAAGACTATCATGACCACTACTCGTCCATTCGAATTGCTTCACATGGACCTCTTCGAACCAAATCATTACTCAGCATTCTCTAATGCTGCATCTCTATACGGTTTTGTCATTGTTGATGATTACTCTCGATATACATGGGTACACATTGTTACTTACAAACATGAAGTCCAGGAAGTCTTCAAACGATTTTCCTCGAGGGCTTCAACCAACTTTGGTGTGAAGATCAAGCACATCAGAAGTGACAATGGAACTGAGTTCAAGAATTCCAGTCTTGATGACTATCTTGATGAACTTGGTATTACTCATGAGTTATCTGCTCCTTATACTCCTCAGCAAAATGGCGTCGTGGAGCGCAAGAACAGAACTCTTGTTGAGATGGCTCGCACTATGCTTGATGAATACAAAACGCCTCATCGTTTTTGGATTGATGCAATTGATACTGCATGCCACATCATCAACAGAGTATATCTTCACAAATTCTTCAAGAAGACGGCCTATGAACTCCTCACTGACAAGAAACCCAATGTGAGTTATTTCAAAGTCTTCGGTGCAAAATGTTGGATTAGAGATCCTCACCACAATTCTAAATTTGCACCGAAAGCACATGAAGGTTTTATGCTTGGTTACGGAAAGGACTCGCACACCTACAGAGTCTTCAACATCGCTCTTCACAAGATTGTTGAAACTGTAGATGTGCGGTTCGATGAAACTAATGGCTCGCAAAGAGAGCACCTACCTTCTGTGTTAGACGAACCAGCACCTGAGGATTCTATCAAGTTCAAGGCAACTGAGGATGTCATTCCTACTGAAGAACTTGCTGAAGAATTCATTCCAGTACACGAAGAATGTCGAGCTGACGCACCTGAAGATAATGACGAAGACAATGGTGCTGAGGAAAATGATCAAATACCTCGACGACAACCAGCTCATCCTCGCGTTGCAAAAGAAGTACAAGTTGACAAGATCATCGATGACATTGAAGCGCCATGTCCTCTCACACGCTCAAAAGCTTCACATTTATCTAACTTTTGTGGGCACTATGCTTTTGTCTCTATCATAGAGCCCACTAAGGTAGATGAAGTATTTTTGGAGCCGGAGTGGATTCAGGCTATGCAAGAAGAATTACATCAGTTCGAGCTCAACAATGTCTGGGAACTGGTCAAACGTCCAGATCCTCACAAGCATAATATCATTGGCACAAAGTGGATCTACCGCAACAAGCAAGATGAAAATGGCCTTGTGGTAAGGAATAAGGCACGACTAGTAGCTCAAGGCTACACACAGGTTGAAGGAATTGATTTCGATGAAACTTTTGCACCTGTTGCTAGACTTGAGGCTATTTGCATATTACTTGCTTATGCTAATCATCATGATATCATGTTATATCAAATGGATGTGAAAAGTGCATTCCTCAATGGTAAGCTTGAGGAAGAAGTATATGTTGCTCAACCCCCAGGTTTTGAAGATCCAAAGAATCCTGACAAAGTCTTCAAACTTAATAAGGCCCTCTATGGCCTCAAGCAAGCCCCTCGGGCGTGGTATGATACATTGAAGGAATTCTTCGTGAAGAATGGCTTCACACCCGGTTCACTCGACCCTACTCTCTTTACTAAATCTTATGATGGTGAACTGTTTGTGTGCCAAATATATGTTGATGATATTATCTTCGGTTGTACTGACCAACGTTATAGTGATGAATTGGCCTATATGATGAGTGAAGCATATCAAATGTCTATGATGGGAGAGTTGAAATTTTTCTTAGGTCTTCAAATTCGTCAACAGCGCAATGGCATATTCATATCTCAGGAGAAATACCTCAAAGATGTACTGAGGAAATTCGGCATGCAAGATTGCAAAGGCGTCAAAATTCCTATGCCCACAAAAGGCCATCTATGCACTGATGAAAATGGTATTGACTTCGATCACAAGGTATACCGCTCCATGATTGGTTCTTTATTGTACTTATGTGCATCTAGGCCAGATATAATGCTTAGTGTTTGCATGTGTGACCGATTTCAAGCTGCACCGAAGGAATCACACCATAAGGCTGTGAAGCATATTCTTCAATATCTAGCTCACACACCAACACTAGGATTATGGTACCCCAAGGGCTCTGTATTTGATCTCATTGGATATTCTGACTCTGACTATGCTGGTGATCGTGTGGACCGCAAGTCAACTTCTGGCACTTGTCATTTCCTCGGACGATCTTTGGTCTGTTGGTCCTCAAAGAAACAGAACTGCGTATCACTGTCTACTGCGGAAGCTGAATACATTGCTGCTGGCTCTTGCTGTGCTCAACTGCTTTGGATGAAGCAAACGCTCAAGGACTATGGCGTCAACGTGAAGAATGTGCCTCTCCTCTACGACAATGAGAGTGCCATCAAGATTGCTCACAACCCAGTTCAACACTCGAAGACAAAGCACATTCAGATTCGTCATCATTTTCTTCGTGATCATGTGTTGAAGGGCGACATCTCCATCGAGCACGTGAAGACTGAAGAACAGCTAGCTGATATTTTCACTAAGCCCTTGGATGAGAAGAGATTTAGCAAGTTGCGGTGTGAGCTAAATATCTTAGAATCTTCGAATGTTCTTTGAAAAAGACACACATCCTAACACTTATGCAAAATTGATGACTTAGATGTGCAACACATGAAGAAACATTTTTCTTCAATCAATGAAGATTAACACTCTAAGTGTGAAGAAATTAATGAAGAATTTGATTCTCATAACCCTACGACAATTGTACGCGGTGTCTGAAATCATCATTCTTATACGGTGGGTCACGCCACCACAAAAAGTTGAAAATCTTAAATTTGAGTTTTTCCTCAGTTTTGAAAGTCTTCAGTTTCTCAAATTCTTCAACTTTGCAAAATATTCAGTGCGTCCTTTGTTTTTTTCATTGGCAAATATATATATATATGAGTTTATGTCCTCAACAGCATTCACTTATAGCTATTTCTTCAAGTTGTTTTTTCTGCTAAGTGAATGTGATCGGACCCTTCCCCATCTATGCTATACTCAACCCAATCTATTCACAAATTCTTCATGTGCGTTCTATTTGGAACTCGTTCAAAATCTTCACTGTGTCCTTGTCAGCTGAAGAAATTGCGAACAAAACTTTAAAACAAATCTTATCCAAATTTTCGGTTTTGCCGCTCAAACTGTTCCGCATCCCACGATGCATTATTCTATTCACCCATGATCATACACAATGTCCACTACACAGTACGTGGGTGACACATGTTGCATGAAGGAGAAAGGGCAGGGGCACGTTCGTCCTAAATCTTCGGGCGAACAGTTTTTCACCATGTCTATAAATCCCCTGTCTCCTTCCTCACTTCATTTACTCCTCTCGACCTCTCTCTCCCGCTCGAGCTCCTCAAACCCTAGCGCCACCGCTACTCCATCGTCGCCGGTGAGGAAGAACTTCGCTGCCTCGACCTCGTCGCCGCCGTACTCACGCCGACCGCGGAAATCTTCACTCCACCGCCGCCGTAGCTGTCTTCCTCCGCCGAGTTACGGCAAGGAAGATCTAACCTGACGAACTTCCTGTCTGGTCTTCTCAGTTCGTCGTGTTCTTCATTTCGGGTAATTAAAAGTTACTTTTATTACTCACTTTGATTCTCAAGCTTTCCTGAAAATCTTCAAAGGTGTTTATTCCTCAAATCTTCACACATACGAACACCACACACTTCATATGATCTTGAACTGTTTCTCTAAGCAACCATTTTCTTCAAGATTCCCTAATTGTGTGGATCTTCAATCTGTACAACTCTGGAACCTATGACAAGAACGCTTAGTGAAATTCCTCAAGGTTCATCTGGTCAAATTCCTCAAAACTTGTTCTTTTCAAAAAGCTTCTCAGAACGCATATGACCTCTCCAAATTCCTCGCACCTGTACTCTATTCACAGGTACTCATGTCTACTGCTGAATCACTAGGTTCTCATCAACTTAACTCATTTGTAGTGTTCCTCGAAGAAAAACTGCATACTTCTTCAGAGAACTCATTTGCTCAAATTCCTCAACTAAAGAATATGGCTGACGGTAAGAAGCCGCAGAAGGGAGGAAAGAAACCCGAGGTTATGACTGCGTTTGAAATCCCTGAGGAAATTTATGCTGACTATTGCACACCTGATGAAGCAAAATATGGCAAAGAAAACAAAAATCAACGCAAGGTGCGCATTCAGAAGATTGAACGGAGATGGGCAAGGGAATGGAGGGAATACAGATATGTGACTCCCAAGTACATGAAGAAATTCGCCCACAATCCTCCGTGCCCAAGAGCTCCATTGGCACCTGGCCAAGTAGCTGATCCCGCAAGCATCAAACATGGTGAGGACTTTCCTGAAGAATGGGCTAAGCGCCAAGCCAAATTGGCAAGGAAAGCCAAGGAGGCAGTGAAGAAATTCAATGAGGATTCTGCCACTGCTACTGCTACTGAGGCCTCGGTCCAACCGAGGAAATCCATGCCAAAGAAGCCTGCTCGTAAGCCAAGTGCTTCACCATCAGCGCCCTCACGGCCAAGTTCCTCAGCAGTGCCCTCACGGCAAAGTCCCCACCCTGCTACTGCTCCTTCAAAGTCCTCAGCTCCTGTGCATCTGACTACATGTCAAAGGACTGCTGGTTTCTCGATTGCCTCTGGTGTCTCAGCAAGTTCCTCAGCTACACCAATTTCATCATCTGGCCCGACTCTGCTGAAGACCAAAGCAACAGCTGGACGAGGTCCTCGGCCAAGTCCAAAGAAGAAACAGGTCGCATTCCATGTGCCATCTGATGATGAAGCTTCTGATGATGAACTCGCAGAAATCATCAGAGACAGACAGGTGAAGGCCGCTAGAGCCAAAGGCACATCTGTGCCACTTCTGTTGGATCCGAGGAAAATCCTTGATTATATTGATCTCTGGCACAAGGATCCAAACACCCCCATGCCTGATTTCCATCTGACCGCTGGTCAAAATCACATGCTGACCCATTTCAACACTGAAGAGAAATGGAAGTTTGAAAAGGCAAGAGAGATCAAGAAAGCTCAATACAGAAAGGAGAAGTTCCTGAAGAAAAACGTTGTCAAAATGACACCTGAAGAACTTCTCAAGGTCCAGACTAAAATTCAAGACCTCAGCAAAAACTTCGATGCTTATTATGCTGATTGGCAAGGGGCCAAGGTCAGATTCGTCAACCTGGCGAAGAAATTCACCAATGTTGCAGCCCCAACGCAACATGAAATTCCTCAGGCTGAAGCCTCAGCTCAGCCGATTGAAGAACATGCCAGCACCGCTAATGAAGTTCAGACTGCTGATGAAAATGCTAGTTCCAGGGCTGATGATCCCATTCCAGCCGCTGAAGAAATTGCCAGGGCATCCACTAGTGGTGCGCCTGAAGAAACTAAAGAAGTCAGGGCAACTGCATTAGTTGCGCCTGAAGAAAATCAACCAGATTCCTCAGCTCCATCTGCACCTACACCAACACCAATTCTTCCATCTTCCTTTGATGTGAAGAAGACCAAGGCTGCAGAGCGAGCTGCAGTGAAGAAAAGGAAGGCATCAGCTGTGTCAAATTCTTCGGCTGCGAAGAAAATGAAGCCAATGACCAGCTCACTTGAAAATCCAATTGATGATGTTCCGATTTCCTCCATGCCGTCAAAGGACCTTGTTCCTTTTGGAGAATACTATGAGATCCCCATCGGATCTGATGAAGAACATCATTCTGCTGCTTCGTCAGAGCAGATTGATGAAGAAATTGAAGTGGATGCAATCCCTTCAAGGCCAGTCATTTCCTCACCGACGCCTTAGTTCACAGCTGAAGAGGCTGGTGTTGAGGAAATTGAAGATGAAGATGTGGATATAGGATGCACCACACCTATGATGAATGATGACTTTTGGGAAAGTCAGCATCCCAATACTCCTCTCTTCACCCCGCTCCAACAGATTCCTCAGTCCCTTGCACCAACAGTTCATATGGGCTCTGAAGAAACTCAACCCACTCGCTCTATGCATGAAGAAATTCCAGCCACTAGTGCTGATGAACCTGCTGCTGCTGATCCTCAGACTGCACCTGTTGAGGAACAAGAAATTCCTCAGCCTGAAGAACCTGAGCTCGCGATTCCTGAGGTGGTGATGCAACTCACTGACATCCCTCTGCCAAAGCAAAATAATCCGTTCTCAAGCAAATAGAAGTTCAAGGCTGAAGATTTCTTTGCCGAGCATGTATTCTTCACTGATTATAATCCATATGATTGTGCTCGCATAAGGAAGAGGCGTTTCTGGACTGCCAGCCAAGCCAATTTCTATTCCTCAGTGCTCTTCAACAAAGACAAAGTCTTCGATCATGCACATATTCCTCATGTGGACATGGAGTCTCTGCCCGGCTTTGAGCCAGTGCTCAGTGTTCTTCACGACGCAGGACTTCTAAATTTCTGCATTGATATCTGTGACTGGAATGAAGAACTCATTCTTCAATTCTATGCAACTCTGCAAATCACCGGAGACGCTGAAGACGTGAACTCCTGGGTATTAGCCTGGATGTCTGAAAATACTCACTACAAGGCACCTGCAACTAAATTGCTTCGTGCTCTACCACTCAGTCCTCCACTTGATGATGCTCGTTGTATCTACAATGAACCAGAACTTTGAAATCACTATATGCAAGTGCTGATGAAGCCATTGAAGCCAAGGCAGGCCCCACGAACCAAATTCCTCGTCAAGGAATTACTCTATGTGCCTCGGATTGTCTATCGAATTCTGACGAAGACAATGAGTCCTATCAAAGGCCATGACTCAAATGATGAAGAAGTCATTGGCATCATGAAGAATATGCTTTTCAACCTCATTCATGGCGTTCCCATAAACTTCCATGATTTCTTCATGAGGACTCTGGCCAATATTGCTATGTCACCATTCGAGTTGAAGCCATATGCTCCTTGGATTATGAGATTCATCAGGGCAAGATCTTCACTGAATTACAAAGCTGACACTCTAAACCACAGTAGCTACTTGCCTCCCATTGAAGTCCTCAAACGGACCGTTTCATCAGCTGATGATAAAGGCAAGGCCGCTGCTGTGATCGATGAAGGCATTCGTCCTTTGGATGGTCAATTTCGCAAAGCTGCATCTTACTCTACCAATGACGATTCTGCCACACATGACTCTGCCGCCAATACCTCAGCCAAGCAAAATCCTCAAGCCACAGCACCCAGGGTGATGACTGACCGTGAGTTACTCCTCAGTCTGCATCAGAAGGTTGATCGCAATCATAAATGGGTCAAGCGTCAGTTTGGTTCAATTCTTCACAACATGACCTCAACACACAATGTAGTGAAGAAGAACCACTACTACCTCCATGAAACCTTCAACCGTACCTGGGCTGTTCTCTCTCATGTCTACAGCGCTGCTGATCTGAAGAATATGGGTCTCAAGGAAGAATTTGACTATTCTGCACCTCCACCGAAGAAATTCAAGAAGGTCAAAGTTCCTTCCTTGGTGGCCAGCTCTTATTCTTCATCATGTGACACTGATGAGTATGAAGATTTGGATGACACTGCGGCAGGCCCTACTACAACAAACAACCCCGACAACGTTGGCGCTCCTCCATCGACTTGAAATTCTTCAGGGGCATTAGTCCTCAGTTTCAATCCTTTTGGTCATTTGATGACAAAGGGGGAGAAATCTGAGTTAGTCTTCAAGTGGGTCTATATTAAGGGCATTTTTTAAGTTACAACTCTCGCTCTTCTGAAACTTGTATTTGGATCGAGTTGTAATCTTAAACCCGATGGTGCGCTGATACTTTTGTTGCATTATGCTCTGCATGCTTATTCCTCGTTAATGACTTTGCACGCATGCTGAATCTCATCAGGCACCATATTTCATCATGCATTTCAAATTCTTCATATTATATATCAAATGCATGTATGAATTACAAGATATAGGGGGAGATCTCCATGATTCAACTCTTCAAATGTGCATTGCCTCAAAAGCAAATTCCTCACTATGCACATCTTCAGGGGGAGTTCTACTATATCTTGTAATCAAATTCCTCAATATCAGTGTATACACTTCATATGTTTATCCCCGTTGAAAACTTAACCTATGTTGTCATCAATCACCAAAAACGGGGAGATTGTAAGTGCATCTAGTGCCCCTTAGTGATTTTGGTGTATTGAAGACTTATAGGTTAAGGGACTAATACGTTTGTGAGTGTACACAGGTCTATAAGTCTATGAGGAGTTTGATATTTACAGAGAAAGTCGACCCCTAAAAATGAAGTTCTTCAACTGAATACTTTGATATTCTGAAGACTTTCTGAAGACTTTGAAAGTGAAGAAATTGGTGTGACCTTGAAGACTTGGTATTCATTTGTGGAACATGAAGCGTGAAGACTTTTGTTTTCGTAGTTTCATTTTCTCCTTCTTGAGTCATAGGAAACACCGTACCGTTAAAGGGGGTCCAGGAAATACTAAGGATCAATTTCCATGTGATGCTCAACTCAAAATCCTACACCTACCAATCCCTTCGAGTGAAGCCTTTGGAAATCTCATACAGTTCAGTCACTTTCTTCAGTGACAGAGACGAAGTTCTTCTGGTCGCTGATGAATTTGTTCTGACTGAGGAGTTAGGAATTCGTCGGTGCGAATTACCTACACAGTGAGGAACATGATAGCCCTAAGGAATTTGAGAGTCAAATTTCCGACCGTTGCTGTGCTGCGCGCCAGCTGTCCCAAAATATCTTATCCACCTAACGGTCATATCATTGAGGAGCATTTATGTCTTATCATGTCGGGCTACTCCCTAGGCTATAAATAGCCTCCCCCTACAACCACTAGCTGGTTGGCTGCTCCGAGAGAACTTGACACTTGTCATTTGAGAGCAACCCATCCTCCGAGGACTTTGAGCGAAAATCATCAAGTGAGGAAAATCCCAAACCCAAACACCTACAAACCCCAAAGTGATTGAGCATCACTGAAGAAATTGATCCTGCATGGATCCGACGCTTGTTACCTTTGAAGACTGTGCTTCTTCCAGACGGTTAGGCGTCAAGGTCTAGAGCATCCAAGAGGAATTGTGGATCGCCGAGTGACCAAGTCTGTGAAGGTTTGGAAGTCGCCTGAAGACTTACCACGAGTGATTGGACGGGATCTGTGTGATCTTAGTTCAAGGAGAATACGATGAGGACTGGGTGTCCTGAGCTGCGTGCTCAGAGACTGGGTGTCCGGGACTACGTGTCCTCGAGTTTAAATACTCAGCCACTCCAACCAGACGTACAACTGAGACAGCAGTTGGAACTGGTCTACCAAATCATTGTCTTCACCAACCTAACTGGTTCTATTTCCTCAACCCTTTCATTTCCTCATTACTGTGTTGAGTGTTTGTTCATATCTGTGTTTGAAGACTTTGACTGAAGACTTTCTCAATTTCCTCAGTTCAATTTCTTCAGTCTGTTTGTCTTCATCTTGTGTTATCCTGTGATTACGCTTTCTGTACTCTGTGCTAGTCTTCATTTCATCATGATGACCATGCTTGTATTCTGTTATGCTTACTTCTGAGTACTTATTCCGCTGCTAACAGTTCTTCATTAAGGAATTTCCTCACCGGCAAATTCCTCAGTGAAGAATTCATAAAAATCGCCTATTCACCCCCCCCCCCTCTAGTCGACATAACGCACTTTCAACTATTATTGTTGACATCACCCAAAGGTGAATACGTTGGGAGGCAACACAATAAGCCCCTATCTTTCTCAGTGTCCGATTAAAACTCCATAACCACAAGTATTGCGTGAGTGTTAGCAATTGTAGAAGACTATATGATAGTTGAGTATGTGGACTTGCTGAAAAGCTCTATTCTTGACTCTTTCTGATGTTATGATAAATTGCAATTGCTTCAATGATTAAGATTATAGTTTGTTAGTTCCCAATGAAGTTTATGAACCATACTTGACATTGTGAATCGATCGTTACTTGAGCATAAGAAATCATATGACAAAATATATATATGTTGTTGTTATAAGAATGATCATGATGCCCTCATGTCCGTATTTTATTTTTATTGACACCTCTATCTCTAAACATGTGGACATATGTTTCGATTTCGGCTTCCGCTTGAGGACAAGCGAGGTCTAAGCTTGGGGGAGTTGATACGTCCATTTTTCATCATGCTTTTATATCAATATTTATTGCATTATGGGTTTTTATTACACATTATGTCTCAGTACTTATGGCTATTCTCTCTTATTTTACAAGGTATACCATGAAGAGGGGGAATGCCGGCAGTTGGGATTCTGGCTGGAAAAGGAGCAAATATTGGAAACCTATTATGCACAGCTCCAAAAATCCTGAAACTCCATGGAAGTTATTTTTGGAATTAATAAGAATTATTGAGCGAAGAAAACACTAGAGGGGGCCCACACCCTGGCCAGGAGGGTGGGGGCGCTCCCACCCCTACTGGGCGCGCCCCCTGTCTCCTGGGCCCCTGGTGGCCCTCCGGTGCCCATCTTCTGCTATATGAAGGCTTTTACCTTGGAAAAAATCATAAGCAAGCTTACGGGACGAAACTCCGCCGCCACGAGGCAAAATCTTGGCGAAACCAATGTAGGGCTCAAGCGGAGCTGTTCTGTCGGGGAAACTTCCCCCCGGGAGGGGGAAATCATCACCATCGTCATCACCAACGATCCTCTCATCGGGAGGGGGTCAATCTCCATCAACATCTTCACCAGCACCATCTCCTCTGAAAACCCTAGTTCATCTCTTGTATCCAATCTTGTATCAAAACCACAAATTGGTACCTGTGGGTTGCTAGTAGTGTTGATTACTCCTTGTAGTTGATGCTAATTGGTTTACTTGGTGGAAGATCATATGTTCAGATCCTTAATGCATATTAATACTCCTCTGATTATGAACATGAATATGCTTTGTGAGTAGTTACGTTTGTTCCTGGGGACATGGGTGAAGACTTGCTATTAGTAGTCATGTGAATTTGGTATTCGTTCGATATTTTGATGAGATGTGTGTTGTCTCTCCTCTAGTGGTGTTACGTGAACGTCGACTACATGACACTTCACCATTATTTGGGCCTAGAGGAAGGCATTGGGAAGTAATAAGTAGATGATGGGTTGCTAGAGTGACAGAAGCTTAAACCCTAGTTTATGCGTTGCTTCGTAAGGGGCTGATTTGGATCCATTAGTTTCATGCTATGGTTAGGTTTACCTTAATACTTCTTTTGTAGTTGTGGATGCTTGCAATAGGGGTTAATCATAAGTGGGATGCTTGTCCAAGTAAGGGCAGTACCCAAGCACCGGTCCACCCACATATCAAATTATCAAAGTACCGAACGCGAATAATATGAGCGTGATGAAAACTAGCTTGACGATAATTCCCATGTGTCCTCGGGAGCGCTTTTCTCATTATAAGAAATTGTCCAGGCTTCTCCTTTGCTACAAAAAGGATTGGGCCACCTTGCTGCACTTTATTTACTTTCATTGCTTGTTACCCATTACAAATTATCTTATCACAAAACTATTTGTTACCAACAATTTTAGTGCTTGCACAGAATACCTTACTGAAAACCGCTTGTCATTTCCTTCTGCTCCTCGTTGGGTTCGACACTCTTACTTATCGAAAGGACTACGATAGATCCCCTATACTTGTGGGTCATCAAGTAGCGTAAGTATTTCCCTCAGTTTTTGAGAACCAAGGTATCAATCCAGTAGGAGGCTCCTCAAGTCCCTCGCACCTACACAAACAAACAAGAACCTTGCAACCAACGCGATAAAGGGGTTTCCAATCCCTTCATGGCCACTTGCGGAAGTGAGATTTGATAGACATAATAAGATAAGATAAATATTTTTGGTATTTTTATAATATAGATTGAAAAGTAAAGATTGCAAAATAAAGATAGATTGGAAACTTATATGATGGAAAATAGACCCGGGGGCCATAGGTTTCACTAGTGGCTTCTCTCCATATAGCATAAGTATTACGGTTGGTGAACAAATTACTGTCGAGCAATTGATAGAAAAGTGCATAGTTATGAGATTATCTAGGCATGATCATGTATATAGGCATCACGTCCGTAACAAGTAGACAGACTCTTGCCTGCATCTACTACTATTACTCCACATCAACCGCTATCCAGCATGCATCTAGATTATTAAGTTCATAAGAACAGAGTAACGCATTAGGCAAGATGACATGATGTAGAGGGATAAACTCAAGTAATATGATATAAACCCCATCTTTTTATCCTCGATGGCAACAATACAATACGTGCCTTGCTGCCCCTGCTGTCACTGGTAAAGGACACCGCAAGATTGAACCCAAAGCTAAGCATTTCTCCCATTGCAAGAAAGATCAATCTAGTAGGCCAAACCAAACTGATAATTCGAAGAGACTTGCAAAGATAACCAATCATACATAAAAGAATTCAAAGGAGATTGAAATATTTCTCATAGATAAACTTGATCATAAACCCACAATTCATCGGATCTCGACAAACACACCGCAAAAAGAGTTACATCGAATAGATCTCCAAGAAGATCGAGGAGAACTTTGTATTGAGATTCAAAGAGAGAGAAGAAGCCATCTAGCTAATAACTATGGGCCCGAAGGTCTGTGGTAAACTACTCACAACTCATTGCAGAGGCCTTGGCGATGATGTAGAAGCCCTCCGTTATCGATTCCCCCTACGGCGGAGCATCGGAAAAGACCCCAAGATGGGATCTCGTGGATATAGAAGGTTGCGGCGGTGGAAATAGGGTTTCATGGTGCTCCTCTATGTTTTCAGGCTATGCAAGTATATATAGGCGATGGAGGTCAGTCAGGGGAGCCATGAGGGGCCCACGAGGGTGGGGGTGCCACCACCCCCCTAGGGCACGCCAGGCACCCTTGTAGCCGCCTCGGCTGCTTCTTGACGTCCACTCCAAGTCTCCTGGATTGCGTTTGTTCCAAAAAGATCGCTTCCGAATGTTTCATTCCGTTTGGACTCTATTTGATATTCCTTTTCTTCGAAACACTGAAATAGGCAAAAAAAGAGCAATTCGGGTTGGGCCTTCGGTTAGTAGGTTAGTCCCAAAAATGATATAAAAGTGTAAAGTAAAGCCCATAAACATCCAAAACGGGTAATATAATAGCATGGAACAATCAAAATTATAGATACGTCGAAGACGTATCAGGTGGAAACTTTAATATACATCTGGGTGGATTGGTTGTGGCACCTGGGGAACCCAATGTTGCCCATTTTGGGAAATCCCGGAGTACCAGTGTGACTTTTCCTACGGTTCGCCACCCAGGCTCAAAGGGATCATAAGATTATTCATGCTAGAAACTTCCATGTGCAGCCACAAGCCATTATGTGCTCTAGCATAGTTGAGTAAGTTGTGTGAGCTCTTGAAGAGGTGGACTAGCAAATGTAGGGGAAAGTAGGTGTACCGGTCCGCCCGGAGTAGAGAGTTAATGCTTCATAAAGACTATGTCTCAATCATCCGATCATGGATGCGGTCGAGTCTTGTGGGGAAAAGTGTGCAAACCTCTACAGAGTGTATAAACTAATCATGGTTAGCCGTGTCCCCGGTTATGGACATCTTGAGTTTCTGGTACTTGAATCTATTGATGTGATCTCATCACTTTTATTTAATTAACTTGTTGGGTTAATGATGATACTTCTAATTCGGATTTGAGTTGGGGTTACCTTCTCAAATATTGGGCAACTTGGGAGTGGTTAAATAAATTTATTCCATTGTTGTAGTGAAAAACTAGCTTTATGCAAAATCATAAACTTACAGCCTCCACCAGCCAAATATTGCATGTAGATATAGTTCTTGCATTTCATTGCTTTATAGTGTAACTTTGCCAGCATATTCAATGTGCTGACCTACATGGCTGCAACGTCTCATGTTGGAGACTACTCAGACGACGAATAAGGTGCGATAGGTTGTTGTTTTGCACTCAGCTATGCCGTTGGAGTTGATGGACTCATTTACCTTTGAAGCTTCCACAGTTATTTAGTTTAGATGGCCTTTAGCCATGATATTTTTGTGTAATCATACTCTTTATGAGGACTCGATGTAATAAGTGTGTGATTGAACTCTGCTATAATTCCTCGAGTACTATGTGTGTCAGCATTACCGATCCAGGGATGACACTGATGCACAGAGGCTTGACCGTTTTAGGTCGGGTCGCTACAAGATGGTATATAGCACATGCTGACTATAGGACGCGACCACTAGAATAAGCCACATGATTTCTCTTCTCTTCTAATTTCTAATTCTCCTCTATTTCTACTCTATAGATGGTGGATCCCAGGAACAAGTTCACTTAGCCGGATGACGGCACCCCTTTCGGAAAACACTTGAAGGAAGTCACTAAGTATTTGAACATCGGACTACCAAGCTTCACGGGGACTTTCGCTACTTCTGTACTGGAAGAGGAGCGCTGGAATCCCAAAGTCTGGGTAACTAGGAAGACATTTGCGCCAACAACAGATCCTATTGATTTCTACCTGGATGCACCAAGCTGGGGTATAGGAAAGAGCATGGCAGCCCATATCACCTTTGGACGCATATGTGAAGTGTATCACAAGGAGCTGGAGAATACCATTTATCATATATGTGGTCGCCGAGATGAAGAATGGGAGATGATTCGTACCAGGAGGGATGGATCAATTGCATCCTACATTCAAGAGATGGGAGATCATATTTGTCGACAAGAGAATCAACAAATTATCCACATGAAGAAGATCAAGAAGCTGATGAAGAGAAACAACGAGCTAGAAGAGGAACCCAAGTCTACACGTGATGGGTATGAGGAAGAGATTGTCGTACTACTGGAGAAGCATGAAGATTTGAAGAGAAATGTAGGACTACCAGTGGAGAATCACAAGCGAGAACCAGCAAAGGAGATACGTTCGGAGGACTACATCATCCTGGACGACACCGACATGGATAGTGATGCAAATGACGACAGCGATGACGACTACATTGACGAAGCTGGAGCAGATATTATGAATCCGCCGGTGTTCTCTAGTAGCACCGAGCCAATTGTTGCAGATGATTGGCTCCGCAAGATTGGAAGAGAGGTGACCAGTGAAGGATGCATAGATGCAGAGAGAGTGCATTTTGCCGCACGTCAGCTTGATGGACCCACAACATCTTGGTGGGAGAATTTCACCGCCACTTACCCCATTGATACAGTGACATGGGATCAGTTTCAGCAGGCTTTTCGCACTGCCCATGTTTCAGCATGAGCTATGAGCATGAAGAAGCGTGAGTTTCGCAACTTGCGCCAAGGAGGGTGTACCGTGGGCTAGTATGTGGATGAGTTTAGCAAGTTAGCACGCTATGCCCCAGATGACGTAGCCACAGATGCCGCTAAATAGGAGAAGTTTCTTGAAGGACTCAATGATGAGCTGAGCATGCAGTTGATGGTGGCAACATTCAACAACTACCAGGAGTTGGTAGACAGGGCCCTGATGATTGAAGGCAAGCAGCAACATATTGATAATCGCAAGAGGAAGTATGGACAGGGGAGGTACACTTCAGGAGCTCAGCAGAAGCCCCGCTATTCCCCGTACTCGGTAGGACATACCCACAACCATGGAGACCATAACCATGGAGGACCTACGCACAATGGAGCAAGTTCGCACAACCACAGTGGCCCCAATAATGGAAATGGGAATGGAGGAAGCAGCAGTCAGAACCGTTCCAACCCCGCAACACCAGCCAAGAGGGATCTGAACCACATTACCTGTTTCAAGTGCCAGAAGAACGGACATTATTCCACTAAATGTCCTGAAGCAAAGAATGGAAATGGCAATGGAGGTTCTGCGAAGAAACCCACCCCCTTCACCAAAGGTCGGGTGAACCACGTCAATGTGGAGGAGACTGAGGATCAACCTGACGCAGTTTTCGGTAAGTTTTTGATTAATGCATTTACCGCACTTGTTCTTTTCGATACTGGTGCATCGCATTCATACATATCAAGGGGATTTGTGGATAAGTATAACCTGCCAACCGTAGCCCTTAAGTCACCTATGCTAGTAAGTTCCCCAGGAGCGGAGTATATGGCTAGTAGGGGATGCTATCAGTTGCCACTAACCATAGGTAGACATGTTTTCCCCACCAACCTGATTGTTCTGGAGTCACAAGGATTGGATGTGATACTAGGCATGGATTGGCTATCCAAGTTTGAAGGGAACATCGATTGCGCCAGTAAATCAATTCTTCTCACCACCCATAAGGAAAGAGGATCAAGTATGTATGCCGGCATGCGCCGAGGAGGACTCAGGTGAATTCCTTATCAGGAGTTGTACAGGAGGAAGTACCAGTGGTGAAGGATTACCCTAA
Source organism: Triticum aestivum (assembly GCF_018294505.1). Taxonomy (NCBI): domain Eukaryota; kingdom Viridiplantae; phylum Streptophyta; class Magnoliopsida; order Poales; family Poaceae; genus Triticum; species Triticum aestivum. The sequence continues at coordinate 370,520,677 of NC_057807.1, forward strand.
CGTATTTCCGAAGGAGTTACCGGGCATGCCACCGGATCGAGACATTGAGTTTTTGATTGAGCTATTGCCAGGCACCGGACCAATATCAAAGAGACCGTATCGGATGCCCACAAAGTATCTGGAGGAAATTAAGACGCGGATTAAGGAGTTACTGGAGAAGGGTTACATTCGACCAAGTTCATCACCTTGGGGAGCCCCAGTGCTTCTAGTGGAGAACAAGGATGGATCTTTGAGGATGGTTGTTAATTATCGTGCATTGAATGAGGTGACGATCAAGAACAAATACCCACTGTCGATGATCAATGATTTGTTTGACCAGTTGCAAGGAGCTAAAGTTTTCTCCAAGATCAATCTTCGATCAGGTTATCACCAGTTGAAGATCCGAGAGCAGGATATACCTAAGACAGCTTTTACCACAAGGTACGGGCTATATGAGTATACCGTTATGTCATTTGGGTTGATTAACGCACCTGCCTATTTCATGAATATGACGAACAAAGTGTTTATGGAGTTTTTGGATAAGTTCGTCGTGGTGTCCATTGATGATATATTGGTCTACTCGAAGAATGAAGAAGATCATAAGGAGCATTTGCGTTTGGTTCTTGAGAAACTCAGAGAACATCAGTTGTATGCCAAGTTCAGCAAATGTGAGTTTTGGTTAAAGGAAGTTAGATTTCTCGGACATGTTATATCTGGAGAAGGAATAGCAGTAAACCCTACCAAGGTTGCTTCTGTCACTAAATGGTTGGCACCCACATCAGTTGGAGAGATCGGGAGTATTCTTGGGCTCGCAGGTTATTACCAGAGGTTTATCGAGAATTTCTCCAGGATTGCAAAGCCCATGACGGAGGTTATTGAAGAAGGACACCAAGTTTAAATGGACTGAAGATTGTGAGGCCAGTTTTCAGGAGTTGAAGAAACGTTTGGTTACAGCCGCAGTGCTGATTCTCCCAGACCAATGTAAGGATTACCAAGTATATTGCGACGCTTCACGTTGAGGACTTGGAGGTGTGCTTATGCAGGAAGGAAGAGTTGTTTCGTATGCCTCACGATAGCTTCGACCTCATGAGTTGAATTATGCTACACATGATTTGGAGTTAGCAGCCGTAGTGCATGCGCTGAAGACATGGAGACACTTTCTCATTGGAAACCAATGTGATGTATACACGGATCATAAGACTTTGAAATACATTTTCATGTAGAAGGAGTTGAACCTCATGCAAAGGAGATGGTTGGAGCTCATAAAGGATTATGATATGAAATTGTACTACCATCCTGGAAAGGCCAATGTCATAGCAGATGCGTTGAGCCACAAGAGTTATGTTAACACGCTCATAACTGGAGGATTACCTAAGGAGTTAGCAGATGATCTTTGAGAGCTATGCTTGGAGATAGTTCTGAGAGGTTATGTTGCAGCATTGGAGATTCAGTCCACTTTATTGGGAAAGATCAGAAAAGCTCAGAAAGCTGACAAACAGATGGCTGAGATAAAGGAAAGGATGAGCAAAGGAAAGGCTAAAGGATTTCGTGAGGATGAGCACGACACCTTATGGTTTGAGGATCGTATTTATGTGCCTAGTGACCCTGAGATCAGAAAGTTGATTCTGCCGGAGGCCCATGATTCACCATACTCGATTCTCCCAGGAAACACTAAGATGTATCTGGATTTGAAAGAAAGTTTTTGGTGGACAGGAATGAAGAAGGATATTGTCGAGTATGTAGCAGTATGTGATGTATGTCAGAGAGTCAAGGCAGAGCATCAGAAGACAGCTAGATTGCTACAGCCATTGCCGATACCCGAATGGAAGTGGGATAAACTTGGCATGGATTTTATCACCGGATTACCCAGGACTCGTTCAGGCTATGACTCTATCTGGGTTGTAGTCGATCGTTTGACGAAAGTAGCTCATTTCATCCCGGTGAAGACAACATATACGAGTGCTAAGTTGGCCAAAATATACATGACCAGGATCGTATGTCTACATGGAGTTCCGAGGACCATTGTATTAGATAGAGGAACCCATTTTACTTCAAAGTTTTGGAATCAGTTGCATGAAACCTTGGGTACCAGGCTAGAGTTCAGTACAGCCTTTCATCCACAGACGGATGGATAGACCGAGAGAGTCAATCAGATTCTGGATGACATGTTGAGGGCTTGTGCGCTAGATTATGGATCTAGTTGGGATGACAATTTGCCATATGCAGAGTTCTCTTATAACAACAGTTATCAAGCCAGTTTGAAGATGGCCCCTTTCGAAGCCTTGTATGGAAGGAGGTGCAGGATACTGTTATCATGGGATGAAGTTGGAGATCGACTGTTGTTCGGACCAAACTTAATCAAAGACTCTGAAGAGAAGGTTAAGTTGATTCGCGACAGACTCAAGGTAGCCCAGTCCAGGCAGAAGAGTTATGCGGATACTAAACGCAAGGAGATAGTTTACAAAGTCGGAGACAGAGCATATCTTCGTGTATCCCCACTTCGAAGAGTTAAACATTTTGGAGTCAAGAGAAAGCTAGCACCATGTTTTTTGGGACCATACAGAGTTTTGGAACGCATGGGAGAAGTTGCATACAAGCTGGAATTGCCAGAAGGATTGTCACGAGTTCATGATGTGTTTCACGTTTCCCAGCTGAAGAAGTGCCACGCAGAGATGGCCGATATTCCTCTGAGAGATATAGTGCCACTGGAAGCAATTCAGTTACAAGTGATTTGACTTATGAAGAGAAGTCGATCAAGATTCTCGAGTTTTCTAGTTGAGTGACTCACAACAAGGTTATCAAGTTTTGTAAAGTTCAGTGGGTCCACCATACCGAGGAAGAAGCCACCTGTGAGAGAGAAGAAGATCTTCGCAAGGACCTCCCAAATCTTTTTGCTGACCAACCCGAATCTCGAGGGCGAGATTCATCTTATGGGGGGTAGGTTTTTAACATCCCAATTTTCAAATTTGGATGTTATACATAGATCATCATGTGCATATCATATTTATTCTTACATTTTTGTTGTGATCCTAGAAATCTTAAGCAACTCAAGGACCCAAGGAGAGAGTTGGAGGTTTCATAATATTCATATTTGAATTTATTTCAAATTTGAAAAGAGGATCAATTTGATTTTATTATTTTCTCTCCAATTATTTCCAATATTAAAAATAAATGAGAGAAGATAATATGACTTCTTCAAGCTAAGAGAAATATTGGAGAAAGAATTTTAAAATCAAATTATTATTTTATTAGTATTTTATTTTCTACTTTATTTGAATTAGAAAAAATATTGCATTTTTAAAAATTGCATCTTAGTCCAGAAAAATGTTCATCTTGTCCTAAATATTAGGTTTGGACGGTGAAAGTTGTTTCTGGAATTTTTAGGATTTTTTAGGATTTTTCCTTCGCGGTGAAATTATTTAAAAAAAAGTTTCGTACCGACTCGGCCGAAGCCCGGCCAGCCCAGCATCCCAACCGCCGCGCCGCCGCCTGCTCCGAGCGGGAGGAGTCCCGCTCGCCGCCGATGTCGACAAGGAGTCCAGCTCGGACTCCCGTGGCCTCCCCCTCGCCCAAGCCACCCCCCCGGCATTTATATTGTGTCGCCGCCTCCTCCACCCTGCCCCGCATCGCCCCTCGCCACCGCAGCAGCAGCAGCCGCGCCGCCACCACACGCAGCCACCACCGTCGTCTCGCGTCGCCGCCGCCGCTCGCCGTCAGACGCACCGCCTCCCACCGCCCCGTGCCGCCGCCGAGTCGCGGCCACCGCCGCCGTTGACCGCCGCCGTCGAACCGGTATGAACCAGTCTATTCTCGGTTTTTCTTCGGTTCGGTTTAGTCAGATCGTTTTTTTAGGTTTTCCTATTTAACGAACTTTCGTTCGTTTTAACAAATGGTTTTTGTCGGTTTAGTTCTCTTAGCGAACGTTCGCGCCGTAGTAATTTTCTTTTTAGTTCATTTTTGGCCAGGGACTTATCTATGAATAGTTTTCTTGCGATTTAGCCCCTGATCTTAAAACTAGCATAACTTTTACTCGTTTATCCAAATTAGATGAAACCAGCACCTAAATCTTTGTATCATTATGTTCTTTCCAGTTAACCAACTTGAACATGATTTTGGTACTGTAAAATTTAAGTTTAGTCCAGATTAGTAAACGATCTTGTTTCATTCGTATTTTGAGTTTCATTTCTCCATTCGTATTTTGAGTTTCATTTCTCCATTTTAGGTTTGACCTTTGTTAGATTAAGCTGTTTGATTGTTTTGTGTTTGATTTGGATCTTTTCTCGGTTTTCTCGTTGTTTCGTTTGAGTGATTGCTTATGTATGCTACTGTTTGTCTACGCTAGATTACCCGGAGTGTGAAGCTTGTTACTACGGATCTCTAGAGTTTGCAGATTATTAGCAAGGCAAGTTACACTTTGATTATACTCTTTTATACCCAGTTTTTACTATGCATTAGTTCTGCCCCTCAAATAATTGCATGAGTAGGATTTTGGAACATGTGGTTTGGTTGTAGTGCTTGAGGTAGGAACCTAATACCTTTCGATCACCCCGGGAATATACGTTATGCTTATTATTGCTTAGCCATGCTCGTAGATGGGGATTGGATCGTGATTCACACATGGAGGTCTGAGAGTTATTTAATCATGAATAACATTAAGGTGGCAACTTTGATATACATCTGGGTGGATTGGTTGAGGCATTTGGGGAACCCAGTGTTGCCTATTTTGGGAAATCCTGGAGTACCCGTGTGATTTTTCATACGGTTCGCCACCCACGCTCAAAGGGATCATAAGATTATTCATGCTAGAAACTTCCGTGTGCAGCCACAAGCCATTATGTGCTCTGGCATAGTTGAGTAAGTTGTGTGAGCTCTTGAAGAGGTAGACTAGCAAATGTAGGGGAAAGTAGGTGTACCGGTCCGCCCGGAGTAGAGAGTTAATGCTTCATAAAAACTATGTCTCAATCATCCGACCATGGATGCGGTCGAGTCTTGTGGGGAAAAGTGTGCAAACCTCTACAGAGTGTATAAACTAATCATGGTTAGCCGTGTCCCTGGTTATGGACATCTTGAGTTTCTGGTACTTGAATCTATTGATGTGATCTCATCACTTTTATTTAATTAACTTGTTGGGTTAATGATGATACTTCTAATTCGGATTTGAGTTGGGGTTACCTTCTCAAATATTGGGCAACTTGGGAGTGGTTAAATAAATTTATTCCATTGTTGTAGTGAAAAACTAGCTTTATGCAAAATCATAAACTTACAGCCTCCACCAGCCAAATATTGCATGTAGATATAGTTCTTGCATTTCATTGCTTTATAGTGTAACTTTGCCAGCATATTCAATGTGCTGACCTACATGGCTGCAACGTCTCATGTTGGAGACTACTCAAACGATGAATAAGGTGCGATAGGTCATTGTTTTGCACTCAGCTATGCCGTTGGAGTTGATGGACTCATTTACCTTTGAAGCTTCCGTAGTTATTTAGTTTAGATGGCCTTTAGCCATGATATTTTTGTGTAATCATACTCTTTATGAGGACTCGATGTAATAAGTGTGTGATTGAACTCTGCTATAATTCCTCGAGTACTGTGCGTGTCTGCATTACCGATCCAGGGATGACACTGATGCACAGAGGCTTGACCGTTTTAGGTCGGGTCGCTACAAACGATGACGCGATAACCCCAGCAAAATGCATAGCCAGGACGCCGACGAGCGGGACCAGATGCGGCGTCGGCCCACCCGTCATCATGATAGACCAAAGGCAGACAGATGAGACGGGTGCACACGCATCAGATGACCACTCTGCAGCTGCGCCCCACAACGCATGATGCAGACAACGCGCCAGAAGCATCCCACCAAGAACGGTTGACCTGAAAAACCTCTAACCTACATCCTACATCATGGGACGTGTAGCCAGTCCAACAAACGAGAGGGACCAGGGGCAGCACCGGCCCACCCGTCATCATGATATCATATACGCGGGCGCAGAACCAGGTGCATAAGTGTTGGAAACCCCTCTGCGGTTCGCCCATGTTGCATAACTATGGCTCGCCCATGCCGCAGGACGTGGAGCGCACGGCACAAGCGATGCTGCCACTCGGGGAGAGGCACACGAACACCCAGGAAAGTTTAACCCAGCCTATTGGCACTTGCCATGAGCCCACGGGTCCTTCACCCTTGCGTTTTGACCAGGCAGTGAAAATGGGGCATGACCCAGCGAACGAAGATCGAACGCGAGGCAGTGCGCCAGAGACCCAGCTGACCAGCATCGAACGGACAATGAGCAACGCGATCGAGGGGAGCTATGGATGGCGAGTTGCCCAGCCTCCTTATTGGTTTAAATTTGTAAGAGGCCTACACTTTAGAGAAGTCTTTAATAAATCTTCTATAGAAACCAGCATGACCAAGGAAACTACGAATACCTTTAATATCTCTCGCACTTGGCATTTTCTCAATTGCGTCAACTTTAGCTTTATCCACCTCAATACCTCATTCAAAAAATTTATGCCCCAAGACAATACCTTCATTAACCATAAAGTGGCACTTTTCCCAATTCAAGACAACATTAGTTTGCTCACATCTCTACAAAACTCGATCAAGGTTGCTCAGGCAATCATCAAAAGAAGTTCCATAAACAAAAAAATCATCCATGAAAACCTCAACAATCTTTTCACGAAAATAAGAGAATATAGCATTCATACATCTTTGAAAGGTAGCAGGTGCATTGCATAAACCAAAAGGCATATGTCTATAAGAGTAAGTTCCAAAAGGGCAAGTAAAGGTGGTTTTCTCTTGATCGGGTTATGAAATAGGTATCTGAGAAAACCAAAATATCCATCAAGGAAACAAAAGTGTGTGTGCTTAGATAGTCTTTCCAACATTTGGTCAGTAAAAGGAAAAGGGTAATGATCCTTTCTAGTTGCTTTATTTAATTTTCTAAAATCAATTACCATTCTATAACTAGTAACAATCATTTGTGGAATAAGTTCATTTTTATCATTAGGAACAACAGTAATACCTCCCTTCTTAGGAACACAATGAACGGGACTCGCCCATCTACTATCAGCTATGGGATAGATTATACCTGCTTCCAGAAGTTTAATATTTTAGTTTTTACCACTTCTTTCATCTTAGGATTCAAATTGCGTTGATGATCAACAACGGGTTTGGCATCAGGTTCCATATTAATCTTGTACTAACAGAGAGTGGGACTAATGCCCTTAAGATAATCAAGATTATATCCAATAGCAGCTCGATGCTTCTTCAGAATTTTCAATAACCTTTCTTCTTCATGTTCTGAAAGGTTAGCACTAATAATAACAGGATATATCTTTCTCATCAAGATAAGCATATTTCAAACTATCTGGCAATTGTTTTAATGCAAACACAAGATCACCTTTAGGTGGAGGAGGACCTCCTAGAGTTTCAATAGGCAAATTGTGTTTAAGCAGGGGTCATTGTTCAAAGAATTTTTTTCTATTTCATTTCTTTCGTGCATATGCATATCATTTTCATGGTCTAGCAAATATTGTTCTAGTGGATCAGTAGGAGGCACGTCTATAGAAGCAAGACCAATTATCTCGTCCTTACTAGGCAATTCTTTCTTATGTGGTTGTATATTAAACTAGGAGAAATTAAATTCATGAGACTGATCACCAAAGCGAACACTGACAATTTGTTAATGACAATCTACAGTAGAATTAACGGTGTTCAAGAAAGGTCTACCAAAGATAATGGGACAAAAGTAATCTTGTGGGGAACTAGGAACTAGAAAATCAGTAGGGTATTTAATATACTTTCTCCTTCATGAGGCAAAAAATTATATATATAATTTCGATCACAATGAACTAGATGCATAGGATAATTTTTTTGGTGAAATTCCAATTTCAATCGGTTCCAATTCGAAGATCCAATATCATCGCATAGCCTATACCATGTCAATGCCTTTCCCTTCAAAAATAAAGGGAAAACCTTCCTCTTAGCTTCATATCCGGATAAACCTGCAAGCTTAAATAATTCATAAATTGCATCCACATATATCAAATGCATATTAGGATGTTCAGTTCCATCTCATGCATAAGGATTAGCTAGCAGTTGTTCTATCATACCCAAAGGAATTTGATAACCAATATTTTCAGTAGGTGTAGTAGATTGAGGGGTAACTAATTGTGGTTCCGGACGAGGTGAAGATACCCCGAACAATCCCCTCAAAGGATGATTCTCCATGGTAACAAGTGACAATAAATTTCAGCATGTAGTAATAAGTTTTCCTTACCAATTTCCACTTACCAAGAGCGCTTCACTCCCCGGCAACGGTGCCAGAAAAGAGCCTTGATGACCCACAAGTATAGGGGATCAATTATAGTCCTTTCGATAAGTAAAAGTGTCAAACCCAGCGAGGAATAGAAGGAAATGACAAGTGGTTTTCAGCAAGGTATTAACTACAAGCACTGAAATAGTCGATAACATGTAGTTTGATAACAAGATAATTTGTAATGAGCGAGTAACGATAACGGAAAAATAAAGTGCAGCAAGGTAGTCCAATCCTTTTTTGGCAAAGGATAGGCCAAAACGGTCTATTATGATAAGCAAAGCGTTCTCGAGGGTACACGGGAATTTCACCATGTCACTTTCATCATGTTGGCTTGATTCGTGTTTGCTACTTTGATAATTTGATATGTGGGTGGCTCGGTGCTTAGGTGTTGTTCTTACTTGAACAAACCTCCTACATATGATTAACCCCCTCGCAAGCATCCGCAACTACGGGAAAAGTATTAATATAAAATCTAACCATAGCATTAAACTTTTGGATCCAAATCGGTCCATTACGAAGTAGCACATAAACTAGGGTTTAAGCTTCTATCACTCTAGCAACCCATCATCTAATAACTACTCCACAATGCATTCCCTTAGTCCCTAATAAGGTGAAGTGCCATGTAGTCGACGTTCACATGACACCACTAAGGGAATCACAACATACATATCAAAATGCAACATGACTTCTCCCGTGACCTCAAGAACAAAAGTAACTACTCACAAATGATAATCATGCTCAAGACCAGAGGGGTATTAAATAGCATAATGGATATGAACATATAATCTTCCACCAAATAAACCATATAGTAATCAACTACAAGATGTAATCAACACTACTAGTCACCCACAAGTACCAATCTAAAGTTCTGGTACAGTGACTGAACACAAGAGACTAGGGTTTGAGAGGAGATGGTGCTGTTGAAGATGTTGATGGAGATTGCCCTCCCAAATATGGGAGAGTTGTTGGTGATGATGATGACGATGATTTCCCCCTCCGGAAGGGAAGTTCCCCTGGCGGAATCGCTTCGCCGGAGGGCAAAACTGCTCCTGCCCAAGTTCCGCCTCGAGACGGCGGCGCTTCATCCCGAAAGTCCCCTCCTGATTTTTCTAGGTTAAAATGACCTATATACCAAAAGATGGGCACCGGAGGTGGGCCAAGGAGGGCACAACCCACCAGGGTGCACCTGGGGGCCCTGGCGTGCCCAAGTGGTTTGTGCCCACTTGGTGGGGCCCCTCTGGTAGTTATTTGCTCCAATAATTCTTAAATATTCCATAAAAAATCTCCGTGAAGTTTCAGCTTATTTGGAGATGTGCAGAATAGGTAACTCTAATTTAGCTTTTTCAGGTCCAGAATTCCAGCTGTCAGCATTCTCCCTCTTTGTGTAAACCTTGCATATCATGGGAGCAAAGGCATTAGAATTACTCCATAAAGCATTATTATGCCTAAAAACATCATAAATAACAGTAGGAAAACATAATGCAATATACGTATCAACACCATCTTTGGTAGGCAACACCTTGGGGGCATGTCTCGCTATGACATGTGGGTGATCCACATAGCACCTCAGCCCAACTCAACCCCCAAGCCAAACTTGAGAGCTTTTCTTATGCTCCGCCTCCTATGGCAGCACAAGCAGCCGACCAGACATATTCTTATTGGCAGCCTTGTGACTCGCCTAGCTGACCGCTTTGGCCTAGACATGGAGGGGTTGAGCATGTTGTAGGACCCACTAAACTCCACTGTAAGGTTATGAAAAGCTATTAGTTTGTTGGGCCTATGCAAGGGAATCATTGCTACAAGTTCCCCTTGCCTAATTCTAACACTGTGTTCATGCGCTTTCCTCTGCCGCAAGCTTTTTCTGTGCCTCCACGCCAGATGTGGGTCCTCTCTATTGAGGAGCTCAATGAGTATAGGCACACGATAGAGTTCAAGAATGATGCTCGTCTCGAGCCAGCACCTGAGTGGGATGCCGCAGCTAAGGGCATTGGTCCCGGTTGGGATACCTGGGGAATACACCCTTGTAGGCTCCTCAGCAGCACTATGGTCACAGTGGTGACTATGTGCCCAGGGTAGAGTTTTTGCAGAAGCCGCGGGTTGGGGGGGATCCGTAAGGACCTCCATGAGACTAACAACAAAATCCACTTGCTCAATGGGAACATGCAGTCCCTCTCCTCTTACTGGCAGCCGTACCCTGGCATGGGTGGACAATCTCCTCTAGTGGACCATGTCACATGCACTCGCCTCACACTGCACCAGGTGGCCATGAGGATGAGGACATGGACTAGAGAGTAGGCCAAGAGCTAAGCTTGGGAGAGCTCATCCCCTAGTTATCCTTGCATGCATATTTTATTTTTGTTATTGTGTTTATTTTCTTTAGTTTGCATCATGTTTATTTTCAGCTTTGCATAATAAATTTGTAGAGTGAACTCCACTCTTGTTTTGTTGGAATTATCTTCATTTGTGTCTTTGTTTGGTTGAGCCTACAAATTTGTTCACAACTAGCAAGTTGGAAATTAAGAAAATGAAGCGAAGAATTGACTTTGGGAGATAAGCAAACCAACGCGAGAAGGTACAATATACACATACTCACTCTCGCAATTTTATTTAAGAAAGTTTTTTCATTTGGCTGGTCGCACTTGAGCTTTGTTCCCCTCGTTAGTTGAATATCATTTAGCCATGGCTGCCAACTTCGAATTTTGCTAGTGAGACCTTGTTGTGAAGCATGTTTTTCGCTCTAAAAAGAATAAAGAAAAACTTTGGAAAGAAACTTAGGGGCTCGATTTTTTTAAGAGAACTAGCACTTTAACTCCATAGTATGGAATTTGATGGTCTTGATGCTACTGATTGATAGAGTTATTTGGAGGAATGGATATTTGAAGTGATTGAGGTTATGCCACTTGTCTGTGATACTAGAAGCATGGAGCTCCAGCTTTTGGCTGGCTTCATGTCGTGTTGCTATATGATGAGATAATTCATATAAATGCGACTTCGTCACTAATTTGGAGATTGCGTGGTAAACGATTGACTTTCTCCAAAGAGGTACATCTATGGTAAATGATAACACTGGCCGCTGATCTCGAAAGAGATAACTATTTTGATCCATAATGCACAAAATTAAGCCACAACAGAACCCTATTGCACCTACAAAGTTTTGGCATATATAACCCCATCACCGGAGATTGAAGTTCCGAACAATAATGATGGAATAGCTTTTTGATTAATTCTTTTTGCTAGTGATCACTTGATCTTTTATCTAAACAGTAGACTTTGCAAATTAGTTTTTGTTTACTTTAAATTAGGGTTTTAGGCAAAGCAGTACCGTTTTACATAGTTTAGTGTTATTTTCCTTTCCCTTAGTATTTATTTGTTTTTAAATAAAAACCTTTTTTTAATTTTGACAAATTTAGTTTTGTTTCTGCTATTGAACAATAGACAATTTTATTTTTTTTAAAAATTTATTCTCTTTAGTTTTGCATGAAAACTTGATTTGGTCATAAATTGTGACGCCTGGGTAATTAAGCTACAGTGAACCTCTGCTAATGATGCCATGTCACCTCGGTTACTGTCGATAAACTCGCGTTAGTTTAAAACCGATTCATATTCAAATTCAAAATCAAGCAAACAATAAAAGTTTTCAAATATTGAAACTAAAATGTTCGTCATGTGGCAAATAATCCCTAACTAGTTTTGGTGGTGGAACCAACCTTTTTCAAAGTGTTTAAATGCCCTAAAACTAATTAAAACCAGTGGCTAAAAGAATAATTTATTTGCTTTTGAAAATATAGAAATATTAAACTAATTTATTTTGGGTCCAAACTAGGTTTGGCAGTGGCCTATTTTGATGATACTAATTTAGGTGCTAAATTAGTACTTTAAAGAAACTAAAAATATCAGAAACTAAAATGAACAGAAAAGGAAACTAAAAGAAAAAAAAATCAGAAAAATAAATAAAAAGTAAAAGAAACCGATGAGAGGAAAAGGAACCCCCCCCTCGCTGGGCCAGATGGCCCAGCTGGCCGGCCCAACTGGGCAAAGGCCCAATCGGGCACCGGCCACCCCCACTCCCCCATAACCCCCCAACCACGGTCAAACCCTAACCCGACTGCACACATCCCCCACTCCGCACGTCGTTCTCCCTCCCTCTCGATCAGATCTGGATCGCGTTCTCGAGCCCCCTTCGACACCAACTGCCGCCGCCTGGAGGTCCACTCACCGGAGCCGCGTAGCTGCTTCCCCATCCCCCCCCCCCCCCCGTCGAGCTCCATCGTCGGATCGACCGGGTCGACCCCGATGCCCGCAACTCCCCCGAACGGCGCCGCTTCCCCCTCGCCGGCAACACTGCCGCCACGACCCCGACGCCAGCGCCACCCGGATCGCCACCTCCCCGACCCTGTCGCTGGACTGGCCCCGTCTTCCTCCCTCGACGGCCTGCCTCCTCTCCGACGTCGTCGTCCCCGTCGCCCTCCTCGCGCCTCGCTGCCTCGTTCCCTGCGTTCCCCTGTGAGCCGCCGTCTCCCCTCCTCCCTCTCTGCTTCTGCAGTCCCCGCCGCTCGCCGCATCCGTCCCTGGCCTCGGCGCGCGTCCTCGCCCTCCCCGAGTTGCCTTTTCGCACGCGTGACGCGCCCGCGCTCCCGGCGCTGGGCCCGTCCGGCGCCGTGCCCGTCCGGCCCTGGCCACGCCGTGATGCCCTCGCCTCGCCTTGCTCTTGCACGTGCCCACCACGGCCCCGCACCGGTCACGCCCGCTCCGCTGTCGCCGGCAGCCTGCGGCCTCGCCCCGGCGCGTCCTGCATTCGGGCAACGCCACGCCTGGGGCAACGCCCGCACCCGCTGAGTCCTGGCGCCCGTTACCCGTGCCCTTGCGCCCGCTTAGGCCCTTGGGGCCAATGACAGCCGGGGCCCCAAACCCCCCCCCAAGAACGATTTTATAAAAAAAAGAATAAAATAATAATAAATAAAATTATTAATTAATTAATTAAATTAATTGTGTTTAATTAACCTAGTAACTAATTAACTATTGTTAATTAACATAACTAATATGTTAACTAAACTAATTAACCTGGTTAATTAGTTATCAGACAATGACATGTGGGTCCCACTGGACCCACCTGTCTGTTTGACTAGTCAACCGACCAGTTGACCCGCTGACATCACTCTGATGTCATGCCTGCGTCATCATTCACTGTTATGGATAATGTTGGGTTTAAATAAATAATTAAAATCAGAAAATGATTTAAATCTTTAGAAAATCATATCTTTTAATCCGTAATTCGGATGAAAATACTTTCTACATGAAAGTTGCTCAGAACGACGAGACGAATCCGGATACGCGGTCCGTTCGTCCGCCACACACCCCTAACCTATCGAACCCGCAACTTTCCCCCTCCGGCTCCTCTGCCCGAAAACACGAAACACCGGGAATACTTTCCCGGGGGTTTTCCCCCCTTCACCGGTATCACCTACTACCGCGTTAGGGCACACCGAACACCGCGTATTGCCTTGATATATTTTGTGGTGCTTTGTTTGCTCTGTATTCATTATTTCTTCCCCCTCTTCTCTCCGGTAGACTACGAGACCGACGCTGCTGCTGACCAGTTCGACTACGGAGTTGACGACCCCTCTCTCTTGCCAGAGCAACCAGGCAAGCCCCCCCCCTTTGATCACCAGATATCGCCTACTCTTCTCTATACTGCTTGCATTAGAGTAGTGTAGCATGTTACTGCTTTCCGTTAATCCTATTCTGATGCATAGCCTGTCATTGCTGCTACAGTCATTGATACCTTACCCGCAATCCTAAATGCTTAGTATAGGATGCTAGTGTTCCATCAGTGACCCTACACTCTTGTCCGTCTGCCATGCTATACTACTGGGCTGTGATCACTTCGGGAGGTGATCACGGGCATATACTATATACTTTACACTGTTACATTACTGGTGATACTGTTTGGAGATGGGGGCTGAAGGGGCAGGTGGCTCCATCCAGGTAGTGGTGGGCCTGAGTTCCCGACGGCCCCCGACTGTTACTTTGTGGCGGAGCGACAGGGCAGGTTGAGACCACCTAGGAGACAGGTGGGCCTGGCCTTGTTCGGCATTCGCGGATACTTAACACGCTTAACGAGATCTTGGTATTTGATCTGAGTCTGGCTACTGGCCTATACGCACTAACCATCTACGCGGGAGTAGTTATGGGTATCCCGGCGTCGTGGTATCAGCCGAAGCACTTCAGACGTCAGCGACGGAGCGGCGCGCGCTGGATTGGAACGTAAGCCTGCTCTTGTATTAAGGGGGCTAGTTCTGCTTCCGGCCGCCCTCGCAACGTGCAGGTGTGCTATGGGCGATGGGCCCAGACCCCTGTGCGCTTAGGTTTAGACCGGCGTGCTGGCCTCTCTGTTTTGCCTAGGTGGGGCTGCGACGTGTTGATCTTCCGAGGCCGGGCATGACCCAGGAAAGTGTGTCCGGCCAAATGGGATCGAGCGTGTTGGGCTATGTGGTGCACCCCTGCAGGGAAGTTAATCTATTCGAATAGCCGTGATCTTCGGTAACAGGACAACTTGGAGTTGTACCTTGACCTTATGACAACTAGAACCGGATACTTAATAAAACACACCCTTCCAAGTTCCACAGACAACCCGGTGATCGCTTTCTACCAGGGCAACGAGGAGAGGATCGCCGGGTAGGATTATGCTATGACGATGCTACTTGGAGATGCTACTTGGAGATGCTACTTGGAGGACTTCAATCTACTCTCTTCTACATGCTGCAAGACGGAGGCTGCCAGAAGCGTAGTCTTCGACAGGATTAGCTATCCCCCTCTTATTCTGGCATTCTGCAGTTCAGTCCACTGATATGGCCCTTTACACATATACCCATGCATATGTAGTGTAGTTCCTTGCTTGCGAGTACTTTGGATGAGTACTCACGGTTGCTTTCTCCCCCCTTTTCCCCTTTCCTTTCTTCTGGTTGTCGCAACCAGATGCTGGAGTCCTGGAGCCAGACGCCACCGTCGACGACGACCCTACTACACCGGAGGTGCCTACTACTACGTGCAGCCCGCTGACGACGACCAGGAGTAGTTTAGGAGGATCCCAGGCAGGAGGCCTGCGCCTCTTTCGATCTGTATCCCAGTTTGTGCTAGCCTTCTTAAGGCAAACTTGTTTAACTTATGTCTGTACTCAGATATTGTTGCTTCCGCTGACTCGTCTATGATCGAGCACTTGTATTCGAGCCCTCGAGGCCCCTGGCTTGTATTATGATGCTTGTATGACTTATTTTATTTGTAGAGTTGTGTTGTGATATCTTCCCGTGAGTCCCTGATCTTGATCGTACACATTTGCGTGCATGATTAGTGTACGATTAAATCGGGGGCGTCACAAGTTGGTATCAGAGCCGACTGCCTGTAGGAATCCCCCTTTCCAACTCCTTGGCCGAAGTCGAGTCTAGTCGTTGAAAACTTTTACTAACATGGCTGTGTGGCCCATGGGCCCACGTCGCCATCGGGAGGTATTAGGATCTTTTATTCCTCGACCTTTACTCTGGGATTCTGAACCCTCTTCTATTCGGGTTAAACGATTTTTACTAAAAACTAACTTTAGGTTCTCGAAAATACTTTCTCCCGGAGAGCCCCTTCAGTCCAGATGGTCACCGGCTGCACCAGAAGATTTCGGAGATACTCTTTGATATTCTCTCGAGACTTTGTGCCCATCACTTTTGCTATTCCCGACCACCGATAAATCCTTATGGATAACTACTTACACTTGCCATTCTTACGATCATTCCCCATTGTTCTTGTTATTACAAGATACCCGAAGTTTTCTCTATTGTTCCGAGAATACTTCGTGCCTACTGCCTAGCAGTTCTTTGCCACATGAATACCCCTTCAAATAAATCCCCGCACTTGTCAAGTATCCGCTCATCCCCAGTTGTTCATGAGTTTCACAAAAGTCTTTAAAATACTATTCGATCTTCCGAAAATCCTCTGGAGCCTTTGGCTCTTGAAATTCTTGCTTGCTCGCATTATGGTTAATCCCATAAGTCTCGTAGTCTTAATGACATTCCTTGTCATTATCATTTTGAGTCTGTTGACTCAATATGTTTGCGAATGCACGCTATCATCATTGATCCTTATAAATTACTTCTCCGGCTAAGCTGCCATTCTTTTAACTGGAATTGGTTCTCGACCAATCCAATTGTCATTGATTGTACCCTAAGGCTATTCAACTTATCCATCCCTACTCAGAGCATTGCTTCTGATCCCTTGATTTGGAAATCATAATTCCTTTGCATTTGACAATTGAGTTAGTCAGTTGTTTCTATAATCTGATCTCCTTGCAATCTTCTTCCTCTAGTTGAGTACCGATGCTCACGTCAGATCCCTTGTGGACCACCAGATCCTTTGTTGGATTTTATCTGACAACGCCCTTCATATTCAATAACCTTGTGAGCCTTTCCTCTGATACATAATGCCTTTGGTAAATTGTATCCTCTGCTTTCTCAACCATGCTCTGCCTTTGAGCTTGAGTTAATTACTTCTGAAGATTTGGTATATGATTCTAAGATGCCCCAATGGGTTGAACCTATGCCTTCCTTAATAGGTGTGAACTCGAAAGTTTTCACGAGTCGTACTCTTCTGGTATTTTGCCAGATAAAATTTCAAAACTACAACTTCATTGAGCGCGAGAAGTGAATGAAAGGTTGTGCATTGGAGAAGTGGGAGTCGACCTTGAACTTTGCGTTCATGCCCATGGACACGATGTACATCTTCTCATCGAAGCTTCTTTTAAAATCAATTATTCCCTTGGTATAAGTTCATCTTATATCTGAGATCTGGCCTTTTTGCAATCGTGGTTCTGACCATGTTCTCCTTTAAATATCATGTCCTGTGCAAGTTTAAGCACTTGTCTTCTATAGAGCAATACCCCAGTTCAACTTCTAGTTTGATCTGTCGTCGAGTATTACCACCTGGTATCTCGAGATTATCTTGGAACTGCATAATTTCTTATGAGTTCTTCATCAAGTACTACATACTCACCGATTACAATTTTTCATGGGCTCGGAGTTATTGAACACTCAAAGACACCGATAACTGAACCGAGTCCGCTCTACGGTTCAACAACTCTTCAGTAAGCTTCTATAAGTACGAGTTTGTACCCGATCACGCCATTCCTAGCCTGTTTGGCTATATCATTGACGTGACGATTCTAACGGTGCTACCTGGTCCTTATTCTCGGAGCACCAATTTTCGACGATGAACTAACCTTACGTCGATTTTTTCCTCGTCATACCCTTTCACCTTAAACAACAAGCTTGAGTTCGAGTTTGTGTCGTAACTGTGGTTCCAATAACCTCTTGCTTCATCATTCCTTTGACTTGATGTCGTCGCTGATTGACTACATCTGCATGAAATCTCTCGACAATTGTGTCGTGATCACCATCAACCTTATGAGCTCTTCCAGGAATTCAATTGAATTCATGATGGGTAATACCATCCTTGCCCCTCGATGATTCCTGTTCTCATCGACCACTTTATTGCCTTCCGTTCAACACAACTTGTTCGCGTTTTGTGTAAACCTTGAGATCACTGCTACCCAGCAGTTGATCTTCCTTACCTCGGAAGTATTACCATCACTTTTTGTCAAGAATGTGGTGAGAATTTCACCACCTCTTAATAATTCTTGATATCTTAATACTTCTTGCCATCTTCGTTCATTCCTTGGTCCCCGTATTGTTTTCAACCGGAATACCGACAATGGAGCTATGACGTGTGAATTCAAAACTTCTAGCAACCCTATTGCTTTGAAGTGAATGGGCGATAGTTCATTCTAAGTCCTTCGCTAATTGAATCACCATTCTAACATTGGTCGTGCAACCCAACCCGTACTTCGGGCGCACCCTTCAACCAATGTTTAATTGTGTATGTTTTCCTCGAGCATACTTCCTTATATCAGTTGATCTGACAAATGTTATCTCCTTGTTCACTTAATGGTGGAAATCCATCTTTTGGGAATCTCGGTGAATTGCCGTTGAGTTCACCAGACACCTCCTTGTCCTCTCCCTGGTTTAATGGTGAACTATTGCTTCAGAAACCCGCTCCCATAGTTCATTTCCCGAGAAGCTTGCAATGCCATTTCAACGATTTGTGTTGCGCCTTTTCTTCTCGGACATCCTGAGTCTCAGGTATCCTGACACCAATCGGATCTGAATCTCGGTCAGATATGATGGTTGGGACAACTTTCCAAGAGTTATGACGTTGATCCTTTGATGACCCGGTAACATGATGTCATGCCTAGCACCCCCCCCCCGGCTGGAGGACCTATCATTATAGATTCCTTTTCAGCAAGGTTATCCATTCATCCATGAGGAAATTGTAAGACTTATTCTACAAGTTATTCTTGATGGATCCTTCGTGTTTCCAAAGTCTGATCTTCACCTGAAGACCATGTCACTGCTATCTCGAAGCATGTCAATGGTACTCCGATTTTCAACAGGCACGTTTGAAGCACGATGCTATATTTTAATTATCAATTATCCTAACACCGTTGTATGAGTAATATCATGAGATTCCTCCCCCCTTACCTAAATGGTTTTCTACTTTATATCCTGTCATGGATATCTTGCTCTGCTTGTCCTTGGGAAGGATATACCCTCGAAATATGTGTTTAAACATATTTTCCTTTCCATTGTTCTGTTTAATCTGATGATCATATTTTCCTTCCATTGGTTTGTTTAAACCTTTTCTATGATCTATATGATATAAGCAGTAATAATCCACTGCTTGTGCAAACACCTCGATGTACAACTCTGTCAGTAAGACCTTGTTACTATTGTTGATGACATTCCGGTAACCACCGATGGACGGGAACCTTGCCTATTGGTCCGCCTCGTTTCAACGAGCAGGAAAATGGTTCTCTTCGTCCCTCGCCCTTGGTACCAACGTTGTTGCCGACATAGCTGACATGGTACTCCCTGACATGCCTTGCTATCATGACCGTGCAAGATGTCACTGCTCCTATTATAAAAAAAAGGAACCACATGGTGGGCCCATAACCCACAGTTTCACAGGATCGAAACCTGACTCTCCTATACACCCTGTTGCCAAAGTTATTCCTATAGCTTGACTTCGTATGTAATTTGCGAGCCACCTTCCTAGTGATCAATTCTGGTATCGGACACAATACTTATTCCCGTTGCTCTGAACCCCATTCACACTCTGTTTCAGGCAATGAACGATTGCCTATCCGCTTGAAACTTCTTATTGCACCGTCTTACTTTGCTCTCGATGTGTTTCATTTGTTCAACTCGAGAGATACTCATATGTTCATACTTGGGAAACCCCCAGAAGATTTTCCCTTGTAACATCCTATCGTTGTAGAGCTGCCCCTTACCTATTCGTAAGTACGATGGAGATCCCGAAGAAAGGATGACAAATTGATCATGGTGACTTGAAGCAGTGAAATGAAGACATCAACGAAAGGGATCAACCTCTTCGAAAGGGAAGCCAAGACCGAGAAGACTCGTTAGGTTTTTCGCTACCAACACCTTCGCCCCTTACTCCACCGCTTAAATCTCGGGACGAGATTTCTTGTAGTGGAGGAGAATTGTGACGCCCGGGTAATTAAGCTACAGTGAACCTCTGCTAATGATGCCATGTCACCTCGGTTACTGTCGATAAACTCGCGTTAGTTTAAAACCGATTCATATTCAAATTCAAAATCAAGCAAACAATAAAAGTTTTCAAATATTGAAACTAAAATGTTCGTCATGTGGCAAATAATCCCTAACTAGTTTTGGTGGTGGAACCAACCTTTTTCAAAGTGTTTAAATGCCCTAAAACTAATTAAAACCAGTGGCTAAAAGAATAATTTATTTGCTTTTGAAAATATAGAAATATTAAACTAATTTATTTTGGGTCCAAACTAGGTTTGGCAGTGGCCTATTTTGATGATACTAATTTAGGTGCTAACTTAGTACTTTAAAGAAACTAAAAATATCAGAAACTAAAATGAACAGAAAAGGAAACTAAAAGAAAACAAAATCAGAAAAATAAATAAAAAGTAAAAGAAACCGAAGAGAGGAAAAGGAACCCCCCCCCTCGCTGGGCCAGATGGCCCAGCTGGCCGGCCCAACTGGGCAAAGGCCCAATCGGGCACCGGCCACCCCCACTCCCCCATAACCCCCCAACCACGGTCAAACCCTAACCCGACTGCACACATCCCCCACTCCGCACGTCGTTCTCCCTCCCTCTCGATCAGATCTGGATCGCGTTCTCGAGCCCCCTTCGACACCAACTGCCGCCGCCTGGAGGTCCACTCGCCGGAGCCGCGTAGCTGCTTCCCCATCCCCCCCCCCCCGTCGAGCTCCATCGTCGGATCGACCGGGTCGACCCCGATGCCCGCAACTCCCCCGAACGGCGCCGCTTCCCCCTCGCCGGCAACACTGCCGCCACGACCCCGACGCCAGCGCCACCCGGATCGCCACCTCCCCGACCCCGTCGCTGGACTGGCCCCGTCTTCCTCCCTCGACGGCCTGCCTCCTCTCCGACGTCGTCGTCCCCGTCGCCCTCCTCGCGCCTCGCTGCCTCGTTCCCTGCGTTCCCCTGTGAGCCGCCGTCTCCCCTCCTCCCTCTCTGCTTCTGCAGTCCCCGCCGCTCGCCGCATCCGTCCCTGGCCTCGGCGCGCGTCCTCGCCCTCCCCGAGTTGCCTTTTCGCACGCGTGACGCGCCCGCGCTCCCGGCGCTGGGCCCGTCCGGCGCCGTGCCCGTCCGGCCCTGGCCACGCCGTGATGCCCTCGCCTCGCCTTGCTCTTGCACGTGCCCACCACGGCCCCGCACCGGTCACGCCCGCTCCGCTGTCGCCGGCAGCCTGCGGCCTCGCCCCGGCGCGTCCTGCATTCGGGCAACGCCACGCCTGGGGCAACGCCCGCACCCGCTGAGTCCTGGCGCCCGTTACCCGTGCCCTTGCGCCCGCTTAGGCCCTTGGGGCCAATGACAGCCGGGGCCCCAAACCCCCCCAAGAACGATTTTATAAAAAAAGAATAAAAATAATAATAAATAAAATTATTAATTAATTAATTAAATTAATTGTGTTTAATTAACCTAGTAACTAATTAAACTAATTAACTATTGTTAATTAACATAACTAATCTGTTAACTAAACTAATTAACCTGGTTAATTAGTTATCAGACAATGACATGTGGGTCCCACTGGACCCACCTGTCTGTTTGACTAGTCAACCGACCAGTTGACCCGCTGACATCACTCTGATGTCATGCCTGCGTCATCATTCACTGTTATGGATAATGTTGGGTTTAAATAAATAATTAAAATCAGAAAATGATTTAAATCTTTAGAAAATCATATCTTTTAATCCGTAATTCGGATGAAAATACTTTCTACATGAAAGTTGCTCAGAACGACGAGACGAATCCGGATACGCGGTCCGTTCGTCCGCCACACACCCCTAACCTATCGAACCCGCAACTTTCCCCCTCCGGCTCCTCTGCCCGAAAACACGAAACACCGGGAATACTTTCCCGGGGGTTTTCCCCCCTTCACCGGTATCACCTACTACCGCGTTAGGGCACACCGAACACCGCGTATTGCCTTGATATATTTTGTGGTGCTTTGTTTGCTCTGTATTCATTATTTCTTCCCCCTCTTCTCTCCGGTAGACTACGAGACCGACGCTGCTGCTGACCAGTTCGACTACGGAGTTGACGACCCCTCTCTCTTGCCAGAGCAACCAGGCAAGCCCCCCCCCTTTGATCACCAGATATCGCCTACTCTTCTCTATACTGCTTGCATTAGAGTAGTGTAGCATGTTACTGCTTTCCGTTAATCCTATTCTGATGCATAGCCTGTCATTGCTGCTACAGTCATTGATACCTTACCCGCAATCCTAAATGCTTAGTATAGGATGCTAGTGTTCCATCAGTGACCCTACACTCTTGTCCGTCTGCCATGCTATACTACTGGGCTGTGATCACTTCGGGAGGTGATCACGGGCATATACTATATACTTTACACTGTTACATTACTGGTGATACTGTTTGGAGATGGGGGCTGAAAGGGCAGGTGGCTCCATCCAGGTAGTGGTGGGCCTGAGTTCCCGACGGCCCCCGACTGTTACTTTGTGGCGGAGCGACAGGGCAGGTTGAGACCACCTAGGAGACAGGTGGGCCTGGCCTTGTTCGGCATTCGCGGATACTTAACACGCTTAACGAGATCTTGGTATTTGATCTGAGTCTGGCTACTGGCCTATACGCACTAACCATCTACGCGGGAGTAGTTATGGGTATCCCGGCGTCGTGGTATCAGCCGAAGCACTTCAGACGTCAGCGACGGAGCGGCGCGCGCCGGATTGGAACGTAAGCCTGCTCTTGTATTAAGGGGGCTAGTTCTGCTTCCGGCCGCCCTCGCAACGTGCAGGTGTGCTATGGGCGATGGGCCCAGACCCCTGTGCGCTTAGGTTTAGACCGGCGTGCTGGCCTCTCTGTTTTGCCTAGGTGGGGCTGCGACGTGTTGATCTTCCGAGGCCGGGCATGACCCAGGAAAGTGTGTCCGGCCAAATGGGATCGAGCGTGTTGGGCTATGTGGTGCACCCCTGCAGGGAAGTTAATCTATTCGAATAGCCGTGATCTTCGGTAACAGGACGACTTGGAGTTGTACCTTGACCTTATGACAACTAGAACCGGATACTTAATAAAACACACCCTTCCAAGTGCCAGATACAACCGGTGGTCGCTCTACCTCAGGGATATGAGGAGGGGATCGCCGGGTAGGATTATGCTATGAGATGCTACTTGGAGATGCTACTTGGAGATGCTATTTGGAGGACTTCAATCTACTCTCTTCTACTTGTTGCAAGACGGTGGCTGCAGAAGCGTAGTCTCCGACAGGATTAGCTATCCCCCTCTTATTCTGGCATTCTGCAGTTCAGTCCACTGATATGGCCTCTTACACATATACCCATGCATATGTAGTGTAGTTCCTTGCTTGCGAGTACTTTGGATGAGTACTCACGGTTGCTTTCTCCCCCTTTTTCCCCTTTCCTTTCTTCTGGTTGTCGCAACCAGATGCTGGAGTCCAGGAGCCAGACGCCACCGTCGACGACGACCCTACTACCACTGGAGGTGCCTACTACTACGTGCAGCCCGCTGACGACGACCAGGAGTAGTTTAGGAGGATCCCAGGCAGGAGGCCTGCGCCTCTTTCGATCTGTATCCCAGTTTGTGCTAGCCTTCTTAAGGCAAACTTGTTTAACTTATGTCTGTACTCAGATATTGTTGCTTCCGCTGACTCGTCTATGATCGAGCACTTGTATTCGAGCCCTCGAGGCCCCTGGCTTGCATTATGATGCTTGTATGACTTATTTTATTTGTAGAGTTGTGTTGTGATATCTTCCCGTGAGTCCCTGATCTTGATCGTACACATTTGCGTGCATGATTAGTGTACGATTGAATCGGGGGCGTCACATAAATAGTGTTATATAATAGCTTTTTATCTGTTTCTTTTTGCAAAAAAAATTTTTATGAAAAATACTTTCTGTTGACTTAGTTATTTAATATTTTATTTTTCTGTTAATACATTAGTTTAGTAATTTTCTTTGTGGTTAAGTTTTTACTTAGGACAAAATTATTTTGTGTGCATCATAGAGTTTTCTTAAGTAGTTTCTTAGTAGTTTTCTTTTGAAGTTTTCTGTGGATTTCTATTTGGTTTTCTTACGGATTTCTTTGTTGTTTTTAATGAGTGTTAATGTGATGGATAGAATTGATTGTTAGTGTTGTTTGCTAGAATGATTGCTTACATGAATTGCAACGTTTGGTTATATAGATTTCATCGCAGAGTGACGTATAGTACTACCAAGTTTTGTGACAGCGATATAATCTTCATCAACTTACCAGGCAAGTTCACTTTGACCATGTTATTAATACCTATGTTTTTATTGCATCTAGTGTCACCATTCATAATCCCTCCAGTAGTGATATTGACTTCTTGTAGTTGAGTAGAATGCATGAGGTGGGAACCCATCTCCCTGTTATCAAGCCCGGGATGTATATATTTTTAGTGCTACGCTATTGTAGACGGGGTTAGGTATGAGTGCTCGGGAGTGGTGTGAAGAAGGAGGACTCTACATCAATGATGACAACTCCATGATGGCATCAGCAAGGACTGCATCTTTAAGGCCTCAAGACTTCAAGACTCGAGACGAGAATTCAATATACCTCTGCGTGGAGAATGGTTAAGAAGGGTACATATGGTGCGTCTAGTACTCAGTGATTCCGGAGAAGCGTTGTGATATCATGCGGAAAGCTCCACCCAGGCTCAAAGAGACGGAAGAATACTTCATGCCCGGAAGCTTAACTGTGCAACCGCAAGTCACTATGGGCTCTGGCTTGGTTGACCTTAACTGTGACTCTGGCTGGGACAGTGTCAGCAGATGTAGAACTATGATGGGCACTAAATAGTGGTCAAAGGAACTCTTCAGAAGACCATGTTTCGGTCATCTTGTTCTCAACCATCATGAAGTGCGAGAATGTAAAAATAGGGATCGAATCTTGCGGGTAAAGTGCACAACACTCTGCAGAGTTAAAACCTAATCGATTAGCCGTGTCCATAGTTACGGACAATTTGAGCCTCTGGACTTGAATCTATCTCGGAACTCTCAACACCGGACTGATAACTTAATTGTGGGCAACTTATGATGATTTAGGCTATGAGACGTCGGTTGGCGGAACCATGTCATAGTAGAAAACTCCGTAAGAAAGGATCCTGGACTATTCTTTGTTGTAGGGAAAACAAAACTAGCTTTTATGCAAAAACTCAGACACAGAGCCAATTGCATATAGAATAGTTTTATCATATGTTTTCTCTTATTGTGATCTTGCTGGTACATTCAACGTACTGAGCTACACGACTGCAACGTCCCATGTTGCATAATTTTACGACGAGTAAGAGTACGGTATAGGGTTACGGTCTACACTCAACCTGCCGATGGCGTTGATGGGACTCCACACCCGATTGACTGTTTCCACCGAGACTTATTAGGTATATATCAGTTTTATGATATTTATACATGTGATTGCATTTTGATATGTACATTGATGTGATGTGTGTGCCAGCATACTGATTCGAGGATGACACAGATACACAGAAGCTTGATCGTTTGAGGTCGGGTCGCTACATATTGAGAAATGATTACAATACCATAAGGCAGTAGCAACGAAACGTGGCACCAAATATCTGGCAACAAAGCAAACTTAGTGAGATTTTGAGCTCTAGTATTTGAGCTTTTTTACTCAGAATATTATAGGATCATAGTTTCAGAGCTTCAGGATTGACGTAATCATTATAGATGACTCGCTATTGGGAGGATCATCTCTCATTGAAAGAGACATCAAAATGTCAAACCTGAAATTTGACCACCGATGGGTTGGGGGTATCACCACCCTCATAACCATTCAACCACTGATTCTCTAAAACAAAATAATCTTCCAATTACTGGTTGGTTCGCGTGAATATTCATATTTTATCCACACCACTTCCTCCATTTCAACCTTTTTTACCTTATACTAAGTCAAACTTATTTAAGTTTGACTAAATCTATATAAAAATATAGTGACATGTATACAACACTAAATTAGTTTCATTGGATTCTAAGAAAAATATTTTTTGCGGAACATACATTTTGTGATATAGTAGATATGAGCATATGTTTTTATAGATTTGAAAATAAATATTTAAAACAAATGTAGAATTTCAACTAGTATGGAATGAATAAAGTATCTAAAAACCACATGGGAAATGTGGTAAGCTATCTTCAGGATCCAAGATACAAAGAAAGTATCTAAAAAAAGTAGTACTAGGTATTTAGAAAAAAAGTTAGCTTTTTTCGGACGAATGTATTGCCTTTCTCAAGGCGGCAATGCTACACGTACAAACAGTTTACAGGCTTTTACAGGGTGGGTTAGTCTTCATTGACCAACAGATGAGCGGAACGGTCAATCCCTCTAAAAATCAGGGAGGAGAGGTTTGTGATTGGTTGTTAGATGAAAAGAGCCTATAAAAGCCTGTAAATCTTTGTATGTCTAGCATTTTTGTTCTCAAGGGGTATACTGAAAGAAGCTCGACCCATCGGAATTGTCACAAATGCCGGAAGGCACGTGGGATCAAGCCAATTCCAAACCATGTGCGTTCCGTGGTGTAGCTCATCTCACACCCCCTGTCTTGTTTCTTTATTTATTTAGTCTGATCGATGGACCTTGACACTGGATTTTGCTCATCGATCCCGTCCTGTCGCTTGACAAAGATGCGATGTTCTGTCTTGACCCCTGGATTTGCCCGGCTTGTTTATTCTGGTCGATGCATGATACACCTCGTGATGCGTATCAGATCCGCACGTCTACAAACTAGTACTTCTCGATAATAATAAACAAGCTAAAGGATGTCGCTTGTATTCTTGTGTAAACTATATCCGCTTCAGAATAACTAGCGCACATAAAGCAACCATTATTATTTTTTGAATTACTACCTATAGTAGTAGGACTATATACTTAAGAAAAAGGACAACGCGATGCACGGCTCCGTGAGGCTGGCCATAGTGGGGTAACATAAGTAGTATCATGCACTTGGGACTCGTAAACATGCTTATGTGACAGACAATTAAAAAAAAGATGGTTATAGTAATATAGGTAGATACCGTAACATAATAAATGTGATGCTACTATGTGTCATGCATGGCAATAAATAAGACCACCTATGATACTAATCTATGATACTATGCACTATAAAAATAGTAACATAAACTAATACTCCCTCCGTTCCATAATGTGGTGCCTATAAATTTTTACAAAAGTCAAATATTACAAACTTTGACCATGTATATAGAGAAAAATAGGTACATCTAGAATACCAAATGCACCTCATTGGATACATCGTGAGTTATATTTTCAGAATATACATGTTTGGTATTGTAGATGTAGACAATTTTCTCTATACACTTGGTCAAAGTTGGCAAAGTTTGATTTTTACAAAAATCTATAGGCACTACATTATGGAACGGAGGGAGTAACATATGCATGTTACTAGTCTAAGTTACTTCCCACTATAACTAGCCTAAATAGTTTTATATACATACTAGGTAATTGCCCGTGCGTTGCAACGGGTCATACATAAACAATTTTGATTGTTCACAAAGAAAAGCAACGGGTCATACATAAACAATTTTGGTTGTTCACAAAGAAAAGCGTGAAGACCTTGCGAAACTTGATACACCTGCATATAGCAGCAACACAGGAAGATGTAAAATTTCAGAGATGAGGTTGAATATAGCAACAACAAAAAGAATTGGACATCAAGAAGCATAAAATGAGGCGCTGATGATTAGATTTATCTATTACTGCAGATAGTGCGACAGTGTATTGCGACGACATGGTAGGCGCTCAACAGATGATGATGAAGTCCTCCGTGATCACCTCTTTGATCAGCGTGATGGAGAAGCCCCTCCTCGGTTCTGCCAACGGCGGGGCAGGCTACAGTGTCATGAGTGCTCGGTTGAAGCAGTTAAAAGGATATATAAGCACTATTCTGACCTAATCCTATCTTAAATAATAAATAGGAAAACAGTTAAATAGGCTAAGTAACAAATAGGAAAAACAAATAGGCTGGAGTGACAGGAGTGTGGGCACAAATGCACACGAATGGACCAGACGCATAATCCTATTGGTTACAGTGTTTTAGCTCCATGAAGTTTATCCCAAAACGCCATAATCAATACCTGAGAGCAGCCTGAAAACAAAAGAGATACATGTTTATTGCAAGATCCAAACAACCTAAACGACTTTGACGTTGATTCTCAGGGAAAAAAAGACTTTGACGATGAAACTACTGACCTGCTGCTATGCCTATTTTAAGTTGACCTGCTGCAGAAGGCTGGTATCAAACTGAACATAGATGCAATTAAAAGGATAATTCGTTACAAATAACCTACTGGGATAAAATTTGGAACACGTGCCCATAGATGCTATCTTTAGTTCCAAGAGTACGTTTAGAATCATGCTAAATGTGGAGTGATCAGGGAAACACGGGCTCATGCTGACGACGAAGTTGGTATCAGATGGAGCATCTATGGATGCCTCTGACCTTGGAAGTCATCTCATCAAGGACACACTCCATTCACTCCATGCCTGATCTGGAGGTTGCGCGACAAGGAGGCCACCATTACTTGACGCAAGGGAAGAGAGCAGCTGACCAATAGGAGGACTGGTAGAAGAGGCAGGTCCATGCCAAAGGATTGAATTTGCACCATCATGTTCCAGGCCGCCGCGGAGCACGCGCCCATGGTGAGACGACGTAGTGGGAGGACGCCGGGATTGCGCCGTCATGGGAAGGCGCCGGCACCGTGTAGGTCAGGCGCCGGTGGAACGCAGTGTGGCAAGGAAGGCAGGAAGAGGCGCGCTATTTGGACTATCTCTCACGTACGTCTGTCAATCAATCCCTTTCCAAATACCATTGTCTCCTGATTGTTTTATGGAAGGAAACGTGATTAGAGCGCCATGATCGTGTGCAAATAAATCGGCGGATCATTGACTAAAAACCTGTGTAAAAGAAATCAATGCGAGGAAGGCGAGGGAGGGAGGCGGACGAAATCGACATACGTAAGATGGACTACGGAACCTTAGGCTTTTTTAAGCTAGTAGAGATTTATATACATACAGGCACACAAAAGGTGACGATAGCTTTCCGTTTTCCGGAACCTTGCTCTCGGATGTGCCACTTTATTATGACATCATGCTAAGAGTCCACGGAATCATTAAAGCGGTGTCATCATGGGGGCGCAAGGCTCACGGACCTCCTCTCGCCAACATAGCCTTAAAGACCCCGCAAAAAGGAAAAAGAACCTCAAAGAACAAATTAACACTGACCCGTTAAGAGTATGCACAATGATAACAAAAAGTAGCTTGAGACATCTTTCATTGGTTTTTTCTCCCTAATGCAAGCTACCACTAGTGGGTCGTATCAATGAATAAAAAAATAAAGACTCCCACTACACATGTTTTTCGACTTTCCACTTCAACTTTTTGAGCTTTATGCATCGGATCACGTTTTTTTCTCAAGCACCCGCCTCCTGTAGAGGATCTTATTGCTCCATCCGAAGCTACTTTTTCTGACATCCGATCCTATATGGTATGCGGGGTATCATCATGGGGCTATGCATTTTGTATGCTCTACCAAACCTCAATCAGTGTGAGCTTATGGTGTTGCACGAGCAAACTGCTAATTCGACTGACACGGTGTAACATTGTTCGTGATAAAAGTCGAGAAAAGTATGATAAAGGCCAATCAATGATTTACATTGTTATTATCTGTTGTCGTGCAATGCATGGTCTCAAATTGTGATCTTGCGTCTTTCTTTTCTTGACGTCCCGTGGCCACTAGCACGTGGCTACACCGCATCACAGGGGTCGCTGGTGCAAAATTGGCATATCCTGCTTGCCTGGTTTATTACATGAAAGAGGCTATTAGAGATATGATATGAAAATCAACTCGACGAAGAACGAAAAAATGTAGGGGACACAAGATTTAACGTGGAAAACCCCTCCAACACGAAGGAAAAAAATCACGTGCGCTAGCCAGCCAAACTTCACTTTAGCGGGAGAGGTTACAAACATCAGGGATTTACAACTGATCGACTTATCCCGTGCGGCGGCTCACAAGAGGTATATACAACACAGGTGACCTAGGTCAATATTGATCCGTACAGCTGGGGGCTCCCCCCCCCCCCCCCGCACCCCCAGGCGTGTTGGGGGCGGCCTACATAGGCCGGCGACGGGCCTGGCTCCACTCGTTCATCAGAAGTTAGTCTTTCTCTTTATACTTGAATTTGGAGCATAACATAACAAACTCCATCTTGAGACAAATTCCATCTTGTAGCATGAATGAGAACCTTCTCCTGAACAACAAAGAAAACACTTTCGGCGCAAAACAACCACTAGGGCTAATGAGTTATACCTACTAAGTCCGAGCAAAGCTCAAACTTACCACCATGAACTGACTTTGTCAACATATCAGCAAGATTATCATGGGTACTAATCTTGCATACCTTCAGTTTACCTTGCTCAACAATGTATCGAACTTAATGATATTCGACATCAATGTGCTTTGTTCTCTGATGTAACATTTGATCCTAAGTGAGGTAAATGGCACTCTGACTGTCACAAAACAAGTTAATGCAAGAATTATCTCCACAAAGCTCAGCATACAAACCTTTCAGCCAAACTGATTCTTTACATGCATGCTTCTGCAAAAGCCATGTATTCTGCTTCAGTGGTAGACTGGGCAACTACTGGCTGCAATGTTACCCTCCAACTCATGGCATAACCACCAACTGTGAACACATAACCTCTAAGGGACCTCCTCTTGTCCAAATCGCATGAAGAAAAATCTGAATCCACATAGCCAGCTAGTCCCTCACCAGTCCTGCCGAATTACAAACAAGCATTGAAAGTGCCACGAAGGTACCTGAAAATCCACTGAACAACCTTCCAATGTTCTTTACCAGGGTTAGCCATGTATCGACTGACCAAACTCATTGCAAATGACAAATTGGGCCTAGAACACACCATGGCATACATTAAAGAACCAACATCACTGGAATATGGAACTGTTGACATATATTCAAACTTTTCATCATTACTAGGACAATGAGAAGATAATAATTTGAAAAGAGGAACAATGGGAGTGGTTACTGACTTAGCATCATGTATGTTAAAGCGATCAAGAACTTTCTTAATGTAACTATGCTGACTAAGAAATAACAAACCATAATTTTTGTCCCTTGTAATCTCCATGCCTAGAATTTTCTTAGCAGCACCAAGATCCTTCATCTCAAACTCACTACTTAATTGTGCCTTTAAAGTAGTGATCTCTTTCTTGCCCTTGGCAGCAATCAACATATCATCAACATATAACAACAAGTATATAGGTGATCCATCAACAAATTTAATGTAAACACAACTATCGTATGCAGACCTCTTAAATCCATGTGATATCATAAAGGAATCAAACCTTTTATACCACTATCTCCAAGCCTGTTTCAAACCATATAGGGGCCTATTTAACCTGCAAACAAATTTCTCCTTACCAGGCACTATGAAACCTTCTGGTTGGTCCATGTAAATCTCCTCATCCAGTTCACCGTGCAGAAAAGCAGTCTTGACATCTAACTGCTCAAACTCAAAATCATGCATAGCAACAATACCAAAAAATGCACGAATGGAACTATGCTTCACAACTGGAGAGAACACAACATTGTAATTAATACCTGGTATCTGACTGAATCCCTTAGCCACTAACCTTGCCTTAAACCTTGTGGGCTCACTAGGAGACAAAACCTCCTTTCTTTTGAAGATCCATTTGCAACGAACTGTCTTCTTATGTTTAGGCAAGTGCACAACACCCCATGTGCCATTTTTCTCAAG
The DNA here is from genome assembly GCF_018294505.1 of Triticum aestivum. Taxonomy (NCBI): domain Eukaryota; kingdom Viridiplantae; phylum Streptophyta; class Magnoliopsida; order Poales; family Poaceae; genus Triticum; species Triticum aestivum. The sequence goes on from NC_057807.1 coordinate 370,552,449, forward strand.
CGATTGCATCTCTTTATGCATAGCAGCAATCCACTTCTTGCGGTCACCGGAAACAACTGCTTTACTGTATGTGGATGGCTCATGGATGTTCTCAACCTGCTCTGCACAACTGAAAGCATAATGAACAATGTCACATTCTTCAATTAGGCATTTAGGTTTGTTAATTTCTCTCTTTCTCCTATCGGCTGCAAGAGACTGAACTTGTCGCTGCAAAACAGGGGGTGAGTGTTGCACAACATCATCGTCGTGAACCTCTATATCCGGAGCATCATCAACATTGTAATCAACCTGTGCATCTAGAGCAACATCATCATTATCAGAAATTACATGTTCCTCCTCATCAAGGTGCTCCACCTGCATAGTAACTTGTTGTGGCTCTACATCAAAATATCTGTAGACAGATCATCATGATACATAACAGATTCATTTGAAACAACACTCCTGCTCACAAAAATCTTATTAGTTTTAGGATTCCATAACCTCTATCCTTTTACTCCCGAACCGTATCCAACAAACACACACTCAATAGCTCTAGGCTCAAGTTTTCCATTATCAACGTGTGCATATGCAGTGTAAACGAAAACTCTCAGTTGTGAATAATCAGCTGGTGTACCAGACCATACCTCAATGGGAATTTTATTATTAAGTGGAATGGATGGTGACCTGTTGATGAGGTAGCAGGCGGTGGAGGAGGCTTCAGCCCAAAACATTTGCCCATGCGAGCAATGGACAACATAGAATGAGCCCTGGAGATGATGGTTCTGTTCATGCGCTCAGCCACACCATTCTGTTGAGGAGTGTATGTGACGATGTGGTGCCTAACGATGCCCAAGTTTCTGCAATAACTATTAAAAGCTTTTGAACAGAATTCCATGCCATTGTCAGTTTGATGTATTTTACCTTCCTCTCAGTTTGCCTCTCTACCATAACTTTCCAATCCTTAAAGGCATCAAACACATCATATTTATTTTTCAGAAAATAAGGCCACACTTTTCTGGAGTAATCATTGATACGTCTCCAACGTATCTATAATTTTTGATTGTTCCATGCTATTATATTACCTGTTTTGGATGTTTATGGGCTTTACTAAGCACTTTTATATCATTTTTGGTACTAACCTATTAACCGGAGGCCCAGCCTAAATTGTTGTTTTCTTGCCTATTTCAGTGTTTCGAAGAAAAAGAATATCAAATGGAGTCCAAACAGAATGAAACCTTTGGAAGAGTTATTTTTGGAACGGAAGCAATCCAGGAGACTTGGAGTATACGTAAAGGAAGCAGCAAGGAAGCCATGAGGCAGGGAGGTGCGCCCTACCCCCTGGGCGCGCCCCCACCCTCGTGGGCCCCTCGTGGCTCCCCTGACCGACTTCTTTCTCCTATATATGTCCATATACCCTAAAAACATCGAAGAGCATAATAAATCGAGAGTTCCGCCTCCGCAAGCCTCTGTAGCCACCAAAAACCAATCGGGACCCTGTTCTGGCACCCTGCCGGAGGGGGGATCCCTCACCGGTGGCCATCTTCATCATCCCAGCGTTCTCCATGACGAGGAGGGAGTGGTTCACCCTCGGGGCTGAGGGTATGTACCAGTAGCTATGTGTTTGATCTCTCTCTCTCTCGTGTTCTTGAGGTGATACGATTTTGATGTATCGCGAGCTTTGCTATTATAGTTGGATCTTATGATGTTTCCCCCCCTCTACTCTCTTGTAATGGATTGAGTTTTCCCTATGAAGTTATCTTATCGGATTGAGTCTTTAAGGATTTGAGAACACTTGATGTATGACTTGCATGTGCTTATCTGTGGTGACAATGGGATATTCACGTGATCTATTTGATCTATGTTTTGGTGATCAACTTGTAGGTTCACCTTGTGAACTTATGCATAGGGGTTGGCACATGTTTTCGTCTTGACTCTCTGGTAGAAACTTTGGGGCACTCTTCGAAGTACTTTGTGTTGGTTGAATAGATGAATCTCAGATTGTGTGATGCATATCGTATAATCATACCCACGGATACTTAAGGTGACATTGGAGTATCTAGGTGACATTAGGGTTTTGGTTGACTTGTGTCGTAACGTGTTATTCTACTATGAACTCTATGATAGATTGAACGGAAAGAATAGCTTCGTGTTATTTTACTACGGACTCTTGAATAGACCGATCAGAAGGAATAACTTTGAGGTGGTTTCATACCCTACAATAATCCCTTCGTTTGTTCTCCACTATTAGTGACTTTGAAGTGACTTTTTGTTGCATGTTGAGGGATAGTTATATGATCCAATTATGTTATTATTGTTGAGAGAACTTGCACTAGTGAAAGTATGAACCCTAGGCCTTGTTTCCTAGCATTGCAATACCGTTTATGCTCACTTTTAGCACTTGTTACCTTGCTGTTTTTATATTTTCAGATTACAAATACTCATATCTACCATCCATATTGCACTTGTATCACCATCTCTTCGCCGAACTAGTGCACCTATACAATTTACCATTGTATTGGGTGTGTTGGGGACACAAGAGACTCTTTATTATTTGGTTGCAGAATTGTTTGAGAGAGACCATCTTCATCCTACGCCTCCCACGGATTCATAAACCTTAGGTCATCCACTTGAGGGAAATTTGCTACTGTCCTACAAACCTCTGCACTTGGAGGCCCAACAACGTCTACAAGAAGAAGGATGTGTAGTAGACATCAAGCTCTTTTCTGGCGCCGTTGCTGGGGAGGTGAGTGCTTGAAGGTATATCTTTAGATCTTGCAATAGAATCTTTTTGTTTCTTGTTTTATCACTAGTTTAGTTTATAAAGGAAAACTACAAAAAGATGGAATTGAGTTTGCCTCATATGCTTCATCTTTATAATATCATTCGTGAGAATGATGGAAAGGGAAAATGTGCTCAAGTGCTAGAAGAAGAAGTCTATAAAATGTTTGGCACTAAATCTTTGAATGATGAGCATGATTGCAATGTTGTTAGTATGAACTCTTTGAATATCCATAGTACTAATGATGATTGCACTAGTCATGATGAAAATGTCTCTTATAAGCATGTCAACTTTTGTGGAGTGCATAGAGTTTGCAAGTACACATCAAATAGGGAAAATAGATTTTGCAAGAGGCATAAGTATTTAGAAAATAAATGGTTGCAAGAAAGGCTAGATGTGAGTGCTGAAAATTTAAAATTTCTTTACCGTACTTGTGAACTTTGCAAAGAACATGGTCATTTAAATCTCCGATGCAAATTGTTTCATGATCGAATCGTGTCCAAAAATTGTGATGACTTGATTTCCCTTGCACATCATAATGAACTTAGTTTGATTTTGGGTTATGAAGAAATTAAATGTGCAACGAAGCATATTCCAGAATATAACCTTGAGAAATTCCTTGATATTGATCTAGAGGAAATTTATATGTATTGTATGGTGAATTGCATTGAAAATCCTTATATTGCCAATTACATAAAGAAAATAAAGCAAATAAAAGATGAAGAGAATACTAATGAAAGGGAATAGACTTCCCAATATCCTCCTATTATTTCTTATGATGAATCGGGTAACGAGGAGGAGCTTTCTATTCAACCAATCTCATCAATAAGGAGCTCAAAAAAGAGGGTTAAACCCACACATGATGTGAAGAAGAAAAAGAAAAGACGGAGAAGCAAAGGTAGAAAGGTATCTGTCGGTGTCAAAACCGGCGGATCTCGGGTAGGGGGTCCCGAACTGTGCGTCTAGGCGGATGGTAACAGGAGACAAGGGACACGATGTTTTTACCCAGGTTTGGGCCCTCTCGATGGAGGTAAAAGCCTACTCCTGCTTGATTAATATTGATGATATGGGTAGTACAAGAGTGGATCTACCACGAGATCAGAGAGGCTAAACCCTAGAAGCTAGCCTATGGTATGATTGTTGTTCATCCTATGGACTAAAACTCTCCGGTTTATATAGACACCGGAGAGGGCTGGGGTTACACAGAGTCAGTTACAATGGGAGGAGATCTTCATATCGTATCGCCAAGCTTGCCTTCCACGCCAAGGAAAGTCCCATCCGGACACGGGACGGAGTATTCAATCTTGTATCTTCATAGTCCGGGAGTCCGCCCGAAGGTCATAGTCCGGCCATCCGGACACCCCCTAATCCAGGACTCCCTCAGTAGCCCCTGAACCAGGCTTCAATGACGACGAGTCCGGCGCGCAAGTTGTCTTCGGCATTGCAAGGCGTGTTCTCCTTCAAATTCCCTGTACCCGTCGAATAGTGTCCGGCTTCTAGTGCGTGATGCCCTCCTCGGCTTCTGTCCCCCATAATGACCATCTTCCACGTGTCAAACAAATGCGAAAAGCCAGGGGATTTTTTCATTTACCCCCCCCCCCGGTTGCGTTAATGAACCGCCCATAAAAGAGACGGGGATTTAGATCCAATTCGCACCATCTTCCCTCCGCGAGTCTTCATCAGAGTGCCTTCGACAGGGATCCATTCCACCATGGCCGGTCGGTGCAGCTCCTCCTCTCGCCTCTCCAGCCCTCGGCCCGGAGATTGGGGGCGGTGTTCCGTCCCGCATAGCGAGTTAGTAGTGCTTCAGTCCAAGGGGCTTCTCCCCCCAGCGTATATGGTCCCAGTTCGAGACGGGATTGCTACCTATAGCGGCGGAGAGCAGGCGGAGAGCGTCCCCAATCCCTCTCAAGGAGAGCGGGTATGCCTAGTCCCTAATTTGATGAGAGGACTCGGATTTCCAATTTATATGTTTCTCCGAGGGTTGCTGGAGTTCTATGGCCTCCAGCTACACAACCTCACGCCCGCCTCCATTCTGCACATTGCGGGCTTCGTGGCCCTCTGCGAGCTGTTCTTGGGCGTCGAGGCCCATTTCGCGCTGTGGAAGAGGTTGTTTTGCCTCGTGCCTCATTCTCAGGAGGTGTCTATTTATCAAGTGGGCGGAGCCGAACTATGGCGCATCACCGGGACCTGATATCTATCCAGTACCCCAAAGAGGACGTCCGAGGACTGGCCCTCAGAGTGGTTCTATATAGATGAGGTCCCCCTGCCGGACCCTGTACGGATCGGCCTCCCTGAGTTCAATAGTACTCCGTTGAAGAAGTGCCTGAGTTGGCGCCCGCGGAACCCTCAGAGGGAAACTGACAGGGACGTCCTTTACCTGATGAGCTGGATAAGGTTGTTGGCTCATTCCGGACTGACCATGATCAAGGTCATGGCCATATGCATTACGCGAGGGGTGCAGACGCTTCAATACAGAGGCCACCCCATGTGGGATTTTAACAGGGAGGACGACGCCACCCGGTGCGGTCGTAAGGGGCCAGATTCGGCCGCCACTTTAACGAGAATCTTATCCGCTTTGTACAAGGGAGAAGAAGAAGAATTCCTCCGTGCCAACCCGGAGGGCGGATTCTCCATGTACAATCCACCAAGTTGGGTGAGCGAACACTTTCACTTGCCTACCCGCTTTCGAAATTCCCGTAGTTGAGTACTTAGTCTAGCAATGTTAAACGCAGGAGCTGCGCCAGACTGTGAAGGAGATAAACAGCCCTCCTCCACAACCCGAGGACCCGGAACGGTCCCTCGATCCGGACTCCCAAGAGGACCCGGACTTATGTGTGGAGTTAATTGATGGGGTGTTCCATCAATTGAGTAAGGACAACGCCTTAGTGGCCATTACGGCCGACTATCCCAGACTACTTCCAGCCTCAAAGGTAACCGAGACCGAAGTCCCAGAATTCTCAAGGAGATCCATCCATGCTTTATCTTGCATGCCGTGAACTAATAGTGTTTCGTTTCGCAGGGTAAATCCTTGAGGCGGAAGGCCGAGCCCGCGGTGGGCAGCTAACAAGGGCCGCTGAAGCCAGGCGGGCCAAAAAGAAGTGCGGACCAGATTGAGATTCCGGCGCAATGGTACGGCGTGCAAACTTAACGCCTAGGGTTTATGCCCCTGAGTCTTACTAACGCTCATGATTTTCTTAGAAAGAAGAGAGCCCACCGGACTATATCCACCGGCCAAGGTTCAAGGCCGGGTCCGGAAGCGGAGACGAACATGGGGCGCGCCTCGGGCGTTCCTCCGACAAAGGACGCCGACGGGCTATCTGCCACCAATTCAGAGGTGAGAGTGCCCTGAACCATAGGCGTCGCCGGACTGTTCTTCGTGACGCATGTTTTTCCCCAGAGGCATTGGACGCCTTTAATACAGGAGATGCGTATCTCCGTGCCGCTCAAAATGGTCTAGCCAGAGCCATAGAGCAGTATGTAAAAGACATACAGGTGGGAAAAATTGAATGTTATATATGTCAGTAGCCCCCGAGACTTGAAACAGTGAAGATAACTGTTTTAAGGATCATGTGCTATGCAGTGTCTTACAAAGAAGAATATGCAACTGTCCCAGGAGCTTGAAGAGTGCAAGGCCCAACTTGAGGCCGCACTGGCCACTTCAGAAAATGCCAAGGGGACGCCCTTAGGTAATATATGCTTCGAAAGATAATCCCGTTGTGAAGTGCGGCAGGTGTGCAATCCTGACGATAATAGTGCAGATGGGGCCGGAGTAAATCTGGACAAGCAACAACTCCTACGCCAACTAAAGGCTAGCTAGAGTGTGCTGACGAGGGTGAGGTAAAAGAAGAACAAACTTCAAGACGCCAATACCCAGCTAGGCGAGGAACTAAAGGATGTTTGTATTCAGCTGTCTGCTTCCGTAAAGGAGAATCGGCGACTTTGACGCGGCATTTTTAGTAAGTGCTTGAACGAATCTTCGAAAAAAGAATTCGGCGAGGAAGTCGATTGATAGAGCTATGTTTGTAGGTCTACTGACAGGTCGTCCTGCGGAGGAAATGCCCGGTTCATCGGGTGACCTTCTTCCCAAGTTGTTGCAACTGCACGAACGAGTTCGGCAGGCAATGCAGAGCGTCAGTCAGGCTATGTGGCCATCCCTCTCCATGCCCGAAGGCCTTGGGGAGCTTACAAGGAAGCTGGAGGGAGTGCGGCAGCGCGTCCGGTTGTGGAAGATATCGGCCTGCCGTCAAGGTGCCAGGGAGGCCTGGGCCATGGTGAAGACTCGGTACACGAAGGCTGGCCCAAACCACATGGCCGAGGTCGGCCCTATGGGTCCTGACGGAAAGGACATCCCTGCCAGCTTAGTATATGGCTAGGTAGAGCTGGCTGCAAAGTATTCCCAATAGGACTGTAAATTAGACCGCCTGTTGGAAGGTATTGAAGAAGAATATGCCGAGTCGGATTGACTCTGTAATTTAAAATGACATGAAAAATGCCTTCTAGCCGGATTGTAGATCGTTTGTCATTGCAGACCTTTTCGCTTCGACCTCTGGACCCTATAGTCCGGAGTGTGTCCGAATACCCTCTCGATTATGTAAGAACCGGGGCATGCATGGAGACAAGGCATAGGGGTCATAATTGCTTTAGCAGACAAGTGCCCAACTAGTTATGTTATATTACATGGTTAGTAAGAAACATCTTCCAGGGAGAATAGTTCCGTTAGGGGTTCCTTTCCCTGGGAGGAATGCCCTAAAGTGCATGTCCGAACTGCTAAAAAGAGCAGAAAAGCATCTGGGGGCAGATGAATAAACACGAAAGATCATCTTTTAATTCACCGACTGAATATTCCCTTAAGAACGCTAGCTTTCGGCTTCACCCAGTCTGAGGTACACATCCGGCTGACCTAGCAGTAACAATCGCAGAGGTGCTCCCTTTACCACCTAGCCGAACGAACGGGAACGTAGGGGTAAGCACAGGAGCCAGGCAACCCAGCTTGGCCAAAACTTAAGTCATATCGATGCATATAATGGTGTATAGAAGGTTCATGCGGAAGTATCACACATGTTTTGGGCATGAGGCCCGTTTTATATAAACTTCTGATAAAGAAGCCCCCAGGTATGATGAGCGCGGGTGGCGCGTCAGGTATGTGCGAACAATGCACATGCAAGCCCCTAAGGGCTTGGGAGAAAAAGGTAGGGAGAAGGAGCGAAATCCCGACAGCTAATGTGAAAAAATAAAAATAAAAATAAAAAGGGGACAGAGGAAGGAGACGAACACGGAGTCCGGCGCTAGGCGTAGAATCTTCGTAGGCGTGCTGCGTTCCATGGGTTCGGCTCGAGTCGGTTGTCCGATGCGTTTCGCAGACGGTACGCTCCACCAGTCAGTACTTGGTCGATTATGAAGGGACCCTCCCATTTGGGCTTTAGTTTGTCCTTTTTCTTGTCCGGCAGGCGTAGAACTAGTTCGCCAACGTTATAAGTTTTGGCCCGTACTTCTCTGCTTTGATATCTTCGAGCCTGCTGTTGATAGAATGCGGAACGAGCTTTTGCCACGTCGCGCTCCTCCTCCAATGCGTCCAAGCTGTCCTGCCGATCGAGCTCGACTTCTCTTTCTTCGTACATGCGCACTCGAGGTGAGTCATGAATTATGTCGCATGGCAGTACTGCCTTTGCGCCGTATACCATAAAAAATGGTGTGAATCCGGTAGTGCGATTCGGCGTGGTCCGCAGCCCCCAGAGTACGGAGTCAAGCTCCTCTACCCAGTGCGTGTTAGATTCCTTGAGGGATCGCACTAGTCTGGGTTTGATGCCGCTCATAATGAGACCGTTGGCTCGCTCGACTTGACCATTGGTTTGAGGGTGATAGACTGAAGCGTAGTCGAGCTTAATGCCCATGTTTTTGCACCAGAGTTTAACTTCATCGGCCGTGAAGTTTGTGTCATTGTCAGTTATGATGTTGTGGGGGACGCCGTAATGGTGTACGACCCCGAATATGAAGTCTATCACCGGTCTGGATTCGGCCATCTTTACAGGCTTGGCCTCTATCCATTTGGTGAATTTGTCCACCATGACCAGTAGATATTTTTGCTTGTGGGTTCCTCCTTTAAGGGGTCCAACCATGTCAAGCCCCCAGACCGCAAAAGGCCAGGTAATGGGTATAGTTTGTAGGGCGGTAGGCGGCATGTGGCTTTGGTTGGCGAATAACTGGCAACCAACGCATCACTGCACCAAGTCCTGAGCGTCTGCCCGGGCCGTTGGCCAATAAAATCCGGTACGGAAGGCCTTGCTTACAAGGGCCCGGGCTGCGGCGTGGTGCCCGCCGAGTCCGGCATGAATTTCAGCCAGAAGGTCTCGCCCTTCCTCTTCGGAGATACACCTTTGAAGGACTCCGGTTGTGCTTTTCTTATAAAGCTCTCCCTCGTGGACTTTGTAGGCTTTAGATCGCCGCACTATGCAGCGGGCCTCGTTTTGGTCCTCGGGAAGTTCCTGCCTAGTTAGGTAGGCTAGGAATGGTTCTGTCCACGGGGCAATGACTGCCATTATTGTGTGGGCTGACGGTGTTGTTTCGTTGGCGGAGCCACCAACTGTGTCAGAGTGTTCGGTGAGGGGCAGTGTGGTTGTGTCCGGGCTATTGTTTCCGGACTCTCCCTCCCATGATACGGATGGCTTGAACAGCCTCTCTAGGAAGATGTTGGGAGGGACGGCATCGCGCTTGGCGCCAATGCGTGCCAACACGTCTGCTGCCTGGTTATTCTCCCGGGCTATGTGATGAAATTCGAGCCCCTCAAACCGAGCTGACATTTTTAAGATGGCGTTGCGGTAAGCTGCCATTTTCGGATCCTTGGCGTCAAAGTCTCCATTTATTTGGGATATTGCGAGGTTTGAATCCCCGCGGACCTCTAGGCGCTGAATGCCCATGGAGACTGCCATCCGGAGACCATGTAAAAGGGCCTCGTATTCGGCTGCGTTGTTGGAATCCGTGTACATTATCTGAAGTACGTATTGGACTGTATCTCCGGTTGGGGACGTCAGAACGACGCCAGCCCCCAGGCCAGCCAACATTTTGGAGCCGTCGAAGTGCATGATCCAGTTGGAGTATGCGCCGTACTCTTTAGGGAGCTCGGCTTCAGTCCATTCGGCAATGAAGTCGGCCAAAACCTGCGACTTAATAGCTCGCCTTGGCTTGTAAGTTATGTCGAACGGGAGGAGCTCGATGGCCCATTTGGCAATCCGGCCCGTTGCGTCGCGGTTGTTTATAATATCATTAAGAGGTACTTCGGATGCCACTGTTATTGAACACTCTTGAAAATAGTGTCGCAGCTTCCGGGATGCCATGAACACCGCGTATGCTATCTTTTGATAATGCGGGTACCGTGACTTGCATGGAGTTAGGACAGTGGACACGTAGTAAACTGGTTTTTGGAGAGGGAACTTGTGTCCGTCCGTTTCTCGTTCGACGACGAGCACCGCGCTTACAACTTGATGGGTTGCCGCGATGTATAACAGCATTGGTTCGCCCGTGTTGGGCGCGGCCAGGACCGGATTTGTTGCCAGTATGGCTTTTATTTCTTCGAGTCCGGCCGTGGCGGCATCCGTCCACTCGAAGTGTTCGGTGCGCCGCAGGAGGCGATAGAGGGGTAATGCCTTTTCTCCTAAGCGGGAGATAAAGCGGCTTAGAGCCGCCACGCATCCTGTCAATTTTTGTATTTGTTTGAGGTCTTTTGGGGTATCCAATTGTGACAGAGCTCGGATCTTGGCTGGGTTTGCTTCAATTCCTCTACCGGATACGATGAAGCCCAAGAGCTTTCCGGCTGGTACGCCGAAAACGCATTTTTCCGGGTTGAGCTTAATGTCATATGTTCGGAGATTGTCGAACGTGAGCCTCAAGTCGTCTACTAGAGTATCGACGTGTTTGGTTTTGACGACCACGTCATCTACATACGCTTCAACTGTTTTGCCGATCTGGTTGGCCAGACATGTCTGGATCATGCGCTGATATGTTGCGCCGGTGTTTTTGAGCCCAAAGGGCATCGTGTTGAAGCAGAATGGGCCGTATGGGGTGATGAATGCCGTTGCGGCTTGGTCTGACTCTGCCATCTTGATTTGGTGGTAGCCAGAGTATGCATCGAGGAAACACAATGAGTCGTGTCCTGCGGTGGCGTTGATGATTTGATCAATTCGGGGGAGTGGGAAAGGATCCTTTGGGCAGGCCTTATTTAGGTCTTTGAAATCGACACATAGGCGCCAAGATTTGTCCTTCTTTGGTACGATCACCAGGTTTGCTAGCCAGTCCGGATGTTTTATATCTCTGATGAATCCGGCTTCCAGCAGTTTTGCTAGCTCCTCTCCCATGGCTTGTCTCTTGGGTTCGGAGAAACGCCGTAGAGTCTGCTTAACGGGCTTAAACCCTTTTAGGATGTTCAGGCTGTGCTCAGCCAGCCTGCGTGGGATTCCTGGCATGTCTGAAGGGTGCCAGGCGAAAATGTCCCAATTTTCTCGCAGGAATTCTCTGAGTGCGGCGTCTACATCGGGTTTTAGTTGTGCCCCGATGGAGGCCGTTTTTGTGGGGTCCGTTGGATGGACTTGGAATTTGACTATTTCGTCCGCTGGTTTGAAAGAGGTGGACTTGGATCTCTTATCTAGTATCACATCGTCCCTGTCCACCGTGGAGCGCAACGCAGTTAGTTCCTCGGCCGCTAGGGCTTCGGATAATGCCTCCAGGGCCAGTGCGGCTGTCTTGTTTTCGGCGCGGAGCGCTGTGTCCGGATCACTTGCAAGAGTGATGATTCCGTTGGGTCCAGGCATTTTGAGCTTCATGTACCCATAATGGGGTATGGCTTGAAAAATTGTAAATGCTTCTCGCCCTAGCAGAGCGTGGTATCCGCTGCTGAACGGGGCCACTTGGAACGTGACCTCCTCGGATCTGTAATTATCCGGCGTGCCGAACACCACATCCAGTGTGATTTTTCCTGAACAGCACGCTTCCCGGCTTGGTATTATTCCTCTAAAGGTTGTGTTGCTTCGCTCAATGCGGCTCCAGTCTATTTCCATTTTTCGCAGGGTTTCCTCGTAGATGAGGTTAAGTCCGCTGCCGCCGTCCATGAGTACCTTTGTAAGTCGGAAGCCGTCCACTATCGGACTGAGGACCAATGCGGCTGGTGCTCGGGCTGTCCGGAATTTAGGTTCGTCACTGGCATTAAAGGTAATAGCCGTGTCACTCCATGGGTTTATTGTTGCTACTTGGTAGACTTCGGTAAGGTTGCGGAGCGTTCGTTTCCTCGCATTGTTTGATGCGAAGGTCTCGAAGACTGTCGACACCGTACTGGCGTTTCTGGGGAGGTGTTCTTCGGGTTCTGGAGTTAGAAGCTCCTCGCCACTTCTGGCCACCTGCCGGAGTATCCAACATGCTCTAAGGCTGTGAGTTGGTGTGACTTCCCCTGAACTATGAATTTTACAGGGTCCATTGAGCCATCCCTCCAGTACGGTCCCATACCCTATAGAGGGTTTTTGTTTTTTGATGTTTGGCTCAGATGCCTGGCGATAATGCGCCCTTTTGTTTCGGACTCGTGTTGTATTCAGGGCCGGATTGTCCCAGAATTTATCTTCGGTTTTCCGAATGTTTTCTGTCGCACAGTACTTTCGTACTATGGATGTCAAGTCGGTGAAGTGTGTAATTTTGCGGAGACTTATGGCGTTGAGGATTCCGATGTCCGTGCAGTTGTTACAGAAGAATGAAATTGCTTCTTTCTCACGGCAGTCCTTTATCCTGTTCATAACCAGGAGGAATCTGGCCCAATAGTGGTGTAATGTTTCCCCGGGCTCTTGTCATATTTGGGATAAATCCATAATAGTTGGGTGGGCAGGTGGATTTTAATCCGGAACCTTGCCCGATATAAGATTCAGGGGCCAAGAAGTGTCCGAATTCGGAAGCTTGCTTTCTTGGACATTATTCAATGAATCAGGCATGCTGCCTGACTTTAGGTTGAGGGCTTGGGCAACATCCTCCCATCCGCGGGAGTCCGGCTTGGAGGGGTCGGGAATTCGGACGCATCTGGTCCTTAGGGTGGGCGAAGATTCGCCGCATTGTTCTTCCACCACAACGTGGTGGGTGACCTGGGGAGAGTCGATCTCTCTCTGATCGGGTTTAAGCCCAATCTGGCCGTAATCTGTAGCGACTCCCAGGGCAGCAATGCGATCCAAGAGCTCGTTCAGGGAAGAGAGCTCCGTCAGATCTAACTTCTCGGCGAGTTCCGAGCTGATGTGGAGATTGCTTTCGATGGCCCAAGAGGTCATCGTCGGCGCGGTGGCCGAACAGGCGGTCATTAAAAAACTGCCTAGCCGGAGAGTTTGGCCGACAGCCAAAGCTCCTTTAGCAACAGTGTCGTCTTTAAAGACGGGTTGTGGCATCCTTCCTGACGGTGACGACACAGAGGAACTCTCAATGAAAGCACCAATGTCGGTGTCAAAATCGGCGGATCTTGGGTAGGGGATCCCGAACTGTGCGTCTAGGCGGATGGTAACAGGAGACAAGGGACACGATGTTTTTACCCAGGTTCAGGCCCTCTTGATGGAGGTAAAACCCTACTCCTGCTTGATTAATATTGATGATATGGGTAGTACAAGATTGGATCTACCACGAGATCAGAGAGGCTAAACCCTAGAAGCTAGCCTATGGTATGATTGTTGTTCGTCCTATGGACTAAAACTCTCCGGTTTATATAGACACCGGAGAGGGCTAGGGTTACACGGAGTCGGTTACAATGGGAGGAGATCTTCATATTGTATCGCCAAGCTTGCCTTCCACGCCAAGGAAAGTCCCATCCGGACACGGGACGGAGTCTTCAATCTTTTATCTTCATAGTCCGGGAGTCCGGCCGAAGGTCATAGTCCGGCCATCCGGGCACCCCCTAATCCAGGACTCCCTCAGTATCCCTCCCAAATGATGTTTCTCCTATTACTCATTGTGATGATGATAATTGCTATACTATTGGTTCTATCCATACTATTAATGATGAGAGTGATTATGATTATGATATGAAAAGGCCCAAGCTTGGGGATGCTATGTTTGATGAAGATGATATTTTTAGCCTCCCAAGTTTTGATGAGCAAATTTATTATGATGACAGCATGCCTCCTATTTATGATGGTTATATTGATGAAAGTGGGTTTGGAAGAGTGTCAACTTTAGGAAGTAATGATCCCACTATTTTGGAGGGTGTTGAATCTTATAATATTTATGAAAGTGGATTCGGAGAGGTCATGACTTTATTTAGTGATGTATCCACTATTTTGGAAGAGGTTTCAATTGATTATGATGAGAACAAAGTTGCTACTTATGATGATTATTGTGATGAAACTTATGCTATAAAAAGTAGTGATGATTATATTTATAAAACTTGTCATGATTATGATTACCCTTTTTCTGAACATTACTCTTCTAATATGGAAACAATTTATAGTATTCGAGTCTCTTATGATACTCCCACTATTCCGAATAAGAAGAATTTTGCTTATGTGGAGAGTAGTAAATTTTCTATGCTTGTAGATCATGAAAAGAATGCTTTAGGAGATGGTTATATTGTTGAATTCATTCATGATGCTACTGAAAATTATTATGAGGGAGGAACATATGCTTGTAGGAATTGCAATAATATCGAGCTTCCTCTCTATGTGCATAAAATCTTGAAGTTATGCTTGTTTTGCCTTCCTATGCTAGTTGATTATTGTTCCCATAAGTTGTTTGCTCACAAAATCCCTATGCATAGGAAGTGGGTTAGGCTTAAATGTTCTAGTCATATGCTTCATGATGCTCCCGTTATGTTTCAATTCTTATCTTCTATGTGAGCATCATTGTCATCATCATGCCTAGCTAAAAGGCATTAAAGAAAAGAGCATGTTGGGAGACAACCCAATATTTATCTTTAGTGTTTTTGTGTGTTCACATGATTATGCTACTTTAGTAATCAGGTTTTATAGCTTTTGTTTCAATAAAGTGCCAAGTAAGACCTTTAGGATAGCTTAAAGTGATAGTTGTGTTGATCCTGCAGAAAATCAGAAACTTTTGCGCCCAGTAAATTAGTTTGATAATTGATAGGAACGTGCTTTTGATCTGATTCTTTTTGCTATGGATTGGTAAAAAAATTGCTTAGGACTTCCTAATTTGGTAGAATTTTTGTAGTTCAAGAAGTATACGTTTGATACAGATTACTACAGACTGTTCTATTTTTGACAGATTCTGTTTTCTATGTGTTGTTTGCTTATTTTGATGAATCTATGAGTAGTATCAGAGGGTATGAACCATAGAGAAGTTGGAATATAGTAGATATTACACCAATATGAATTGATAATGAGTTCACGACAGTACCTAAGTGGTGATTTATTTTCTTGTACTAACGGAGCTTACGAGTTTTCTATTGAGTTTTGTGTTGTGAAGTTTTCAAGTTTTGGGTAAAGATTCGATGGACTATGGAATAAGGAGTGGCAAGAGCCTAAGCTTGGGGATTCCCAAGGCACCCCAAGGTAATATTCAAGGACAACCAAGAGCCTAAGCTTGGGGATGCCCGGATGGCATTCCCTCTTTCGTCTTCGTTCATCGGTAACTATACTTGGAGCTATATTTTTATTCACCACATGATATGTGTTTTGCTTGGAGCGTCATTTTGTTTTCTTTTTTTGCTTGCTGTTTGAATAAAATACCAAGATATGAAATTCTTAAATGTTAGAGAGTCTTCACATAGTTACATAATTATTCAACTACTCATTGATCTTCACTTATATCTTTTGGAGTAGTTTGTCATTTGCTCTAGTGCTTCACTTATATCTTTTTAGAGCACGGTGGTGGTTTTATTTTGAAGAAATATATGATCTCTCATGCTTCACTTATATTATTTTGAGAGTCTTTTAGAACAGCATGGGTATTTGCTATGGTTATAAAACTGGTCCTAGAATGATGGGCATCCAAGTTGGGTATAATAAAAACTACCATAGAAAGTGAATTGGATGCTATGATCAACTTGATGCTTGATAATTGTTTTGAGATATGAGGATGGTGATATTAGAGTCATTCTAGTTAAGTAGTTGTGAATTTGAGGAATACTTGTGTTGAAGTTAGTGATTCTTGTAGCATGCATGTATGGTGAACCGCTTTGTGATGAAGTTGGAGAATAATTTATTTATTGATTGTCTTCCTTATGAGTGGCGCTCGGGGACGAGCGATGGTCTTTTCCTACCAATCTATCCCCCTAGGAGCATGCGCGTAGTACCATGTTTCAATGACTTGTAGATTTTTGCAATAAGTATATGAGTTCTTTATGACTAATGTTGAGTCCATGGATTATACGCACTCTCACCCTTCCACCATTGCTAGCCTCTCTTGTGCCGCACAACTTTCGCTGGTACCATACACCCACCATATACCTTCCTATAAACATCCACCATACCTACCTATTATCACATTTCCATAGCCATTCCGAGATATATTGCCATTCAACTTTCCACCATTCCGTTTATTATGACACGCTCCATCATTGTCATATTGCTCTTTGCATGATCATGTAGTTGACATCGTATTTGTGGCAAGGCCACCTTCATAATTCTTTCATACATGTCACTCTTGATTCATTGCATATCCCGGTACACCGCCGGAGGCATTCACGTAGAGTCATATTTTTCTCTAAGTATTGAGTTGTAATTCTTGAGTTGTAAGTAAATAAAAGTGTGATGATCTTCATTATTAGAGCATTGTCCCAAGTGAGGAAAGGATGATGGAGACTATGATTCCCCCACAAGTCGGGATGAGACTTCGGACTTTATAAAAATAAAAGAGGCCAAAGAAGCCCAAATAAAAAAAGAGCCCAAAGAAGCCCACCAAATAAAAAAATAAAAAAGAAAGAAAGAAATAAAAAAAATGAGAGAAAAAGAGAGATGGGACAATGCTACTATCTTTTTTCCACACTTGTGCTTCAAAGTAGCACCATGATTTTCATGATAGAGAGTCTCCTATGTTGTCACTTTCATATACTAGTGGGAATTTTTCATTATAGAACTTGGCTTGTATATTCCAATGATGGGCTTCCTCAAAATGCCCTAGGTCTTTGTGAGCAAGCAAGTTGGATGCACACACACTTAGTTTCTTTTGTTGAGGTTTCATACGCTTATAGCTCTAGTGCATCTGTTGCATGGCAATCCCTACTCACTCACATTGATATCTATTAATGGGCATCTCCATAGCCCGTTGATACGCCTAGTTGATGTGAGACTATCTTCTCCTTTTTTTGTCTTCTCCACAACCACCATTCTATTCCATATAGTGTTATGTCCATGGCTCATGCTCATGTATTGCATGAAAGTTGAAAAAGTTCGAGAATACTAAAGTATGAAACAATTGCTTGGCTTGTCATCGGGGTTGTACATGATTAAATACTTTGTGTGATGAAGATAGAGCATAGCCAGACTATATGATTTTGTAGGGATAGCTTTCTTTAGCCATGTTATTTTGAGAAGACATGTTGCTTTGTTAGTATGCTATTACTATCTCTTATGTCAATATTAACTTTTATCTTGAATCATTGGATCTGAACATTCATACCAAAATAAAGAAAATTACATTGAGAAATATGCTAGGTAGCATTCCACATCAAATTTTTTTATCATTTACCTACTCGAGGACGAGCAGGAATTAAGCTTGGGGATGCTTGATACGTCTCTAATGTATCTATAACTTTTGATTGTTCCATGCTATTATATTACCTGTTTTGGATGTTTATGGGCTTTAGTAAGCACTTTTATATCATTTTTGGGACTAACCTATTAACCGGAGGCCCAGCCCAAATTGTTGTTTTCTTGCCTATTTCAGTGTTTTGAAGAAAAGGAATAACAAATAGAGTCCAAACGGAATGAAACCGCCGGAGAGTTGTTTTTTGAACGGAAGCAATCCAAGAGACTTGGAGTATACGTAAGGGAAGCAACGAGGAAGCCACAAGGCAGGGAGGCGCGCCCTACCCCCCTGGGCGCGCCCCCACCCTCGTGGGCCCCTCGTGGCTCCCCTGACCGACTTCTTTCGCCTATATATGTCCATATACCCTAAAAATAATTGAAGAGCATAATAGCTCAGGAGTTCCGCCGCAGCAAGCCTCTGTAGCCACCAAAAACCAATCGGGACCCTGTTCCGGCACCCTGCCAGAGGGGGATCCCTCACCGGTGGCCATCTTCATCATCCCGGCGCTCTCCATGATGAGGAGGGAGTAGTTCACCCTCGGGGCTGAGGGTATGTACCAGTAGCTATGTGTTTGATCTCTCTCTCTCTCTCTCTCTCTCTCTCTCTCTCTCTCTCTCGTGTTCTTCAGGTGATACGATCTTGATGTATCGCGAGCTTTGCTATTATAGTTGGATCTTATGATGTTTCTCCCCCTCCACTCTCTTGTAATGGATTGAGTTTTCCCTTTGAAGTTATCTTATCGGATTGAGTCTTTAAGTATTTGAGAACACTTGATATATGTCTTGCATGTGCTTATCTGTGATGACAATGGGATATTCACGTGATCTACTTGATGTATGTTTTGGTGATCAACTTGTGGGTTAACCTTGTGAACTTATGCATAGGGGTTGGCACATGTTTTCGTCTTGACTCTCCGGTATAAACTTTGGGGCACTCTTTGAAGTACTTTGTGTTGGTTGAATAGATGAATTTCAGATTGTGTGATGCATATCATATAATCATACCCACGGATACTTGAGGTGACATTGGATAATCTAAGTGACATTAGGGTTTTGGTTGATTTGTGTCTTAAGGTGTTATTCTAGTATGAACTCTACGATAGATTGAACGGAAAGAATAGCTTCGTGTTATTTTACTACGGACTCTTGAATAGATCTATCAGAAAGAATAACTTTGAGGTGGTTTCGTACCCTACAGTAATCTCTTCGTTTGTTCTCCGCTATTAGTGACTTTGGAGTGACTCTTTGTTGCATGTTGAGGGATAGTTATAAGTACTCAACTAATGAACAGGTAAAACTCAAATAAGAGATCTAACTAGAAAGTTCAACTTAAGAACTCCGGTTTGCAAAAAGAATCAAATCAAACGAAGCAACAAAAGTCAAACGACAAAAGAAACAGGCTTCGTTTTACTAATCTGGACCTAAGTCAAATTTTACAGTAGTAAAAACTTGTTTGAGGTGGTTAAACGGAAAAAGGGTTTCGAGACAAAACTCTAGGCGCTTGAATTGCCTGATTCCAATAAATGAGCGAAAAGTTATACTAGAATGCAAATCGGATCAGAAATCACGATCGGAAATAATCGCGGAAAATCCGAGAAAAAGAAAAACCGACGAACAGGCTAATGAACGAACGTTCGCTGTCTGCGGCTAAACGAAGAAAACCGTTCATTAAAACCAACGAACGAATGGGCGTTCGCTAAATAAACTAAAACGAAAATAAACCGAACCGGATCTAAAAAATGGATCTAGGGTTTCGAAAAAACTGATCGGTTTTCTCGCGAAAACCGAGGCGGCGGCGGCTACCTTCGGCGGCTCCGGCGAGACGGCGGCGGCGGTGGTGCGGCTCCGGTGCAGTGGCGCGGGGCGGCGGGTGGTGGCTGCGGCGGCTCCGGCGGTGCGGTGGTGGGGCGGCGGCGTCTGGCGCGGGCGGCGACGTCTAGCGCGGGCGGCGGCTAGGGTTAGGGTTGGCAGGGCGAGGCAGGCTGGGGTGGGCCGGCGGGGTCGGGCGGCTTATAAAGCCGAGCGGCGGACGAGTCCGGGTCGCCCACGGCGGCCCGAGTCGGTTCGTTTTTTTAAATAATTCGGACGCACATAGAAAGAAATAAAAGAAATACTAAACTGAGTCCAAAAATCCCAAAATAAATTTTCCCCATCCTCTAAAAATAAGCCGGACAAGATGAACATTTATTTGGGCCATAAATGCAATTCTGAAAAAAGCGCATTTTTTCCTAATTCAAATAAAATAGCGATAAAACTCCGAAATAAAATCTTATTTGATTTTATTATTAAATCCTCAATATTTCTTTATTTTGGGAAAGTCATTTTATTCCCTCTCTCGTATTTTTATAATTGAAATATTTGAAGATAAAATAATTAAAATCAAATGATCCCTTTTCTAAATTTGAGAAAAACTCAAATAAGAAAATAACGAAATTCCCAACTCTCTCCTCGTAGGTCAAATCACTATCCAACTGAATCGCTTCCACTGGCACTATATCTCTCAGCGGTATATCAGCCATCTCTACATGGCACTTCTTCAACTGGGAAACGTGAAACACATCATGAACTCCTGACAATCCTTCGGGCAATTCCAACTTGTAAGCAACTTCTCCCATATGCTCCAAAACTTTGTATGGTCCCACAAAATGTGGCGCTAACTTTCCCTTAACTCCAAAACACTTAACTCCTCGAAGTGGGGACACACTAAGATAAATTCTGTCTCCGACTTCGTATACTGTCTCCTTGCGTTTAGAATCTGCATAGCTCTTCTGCCTGGACTGGGCTACCTTGAGCCTATCACGAATCAACTTAACCTTCTCTTCAGACTCTTTAATCAAATCTGGTCCAAACTACTGACGGTCTCCAACTTCATCCCACAACAACGGTGTCCTGCCCTTCCTTCCGTACAGAGCTTCAAAAGGGGCCATCTTCAAACTGGATTGATAACTGTTGTTGTAAGAGAACTCCGCATATGGCAAATTGTCGTCCCAACTAGATCCATAATCTAGCGCACAAGCTCTCAACATGTCCTCTAGAATCTGATTGACTCTCTCGGTCTATCCATCTGTCTGTGGATGAAAGGTTGTGCTGAACTCTAGCCTGGTACCCAAAGTTTCGTGCAACTGATTGTAGAACTTTGAGGCAAAGTGGGTTCCTCTATCTAATACAATGGTCCTCGGAACTCCATGCAGACATACGATCATGGTCATGTATATCTTTGCCAACTTAGCACTGGTGTAAGTGGTCTTCACTGGGATGAAATGAGCTACATTCGTCAAACGATCGACTACAACCCATATTGAGTCATAGCTTGAACGAATCCTGGGCAATCCTGTGATAAAATCCATGCCTAGCTTATCCCACTTCCATTCGGGTATCGGCAATGGCTGTAGCAATCTTGATGGCTTCTGATGCTCTGCCTTCACTCTCTGACATACATCACAAACTGCTACATACTCCGCAATATCCTTCTTCATTTCGGTCCACCAGAAAGTGTCCTTCAAATCCAAATACATCTTGGTATTTCCTGGGTGAATCAAATACGATGAATCATGGGCCTTCTGCAGAATCAACTTCCTGATCTCAGGGTCATTAGGCACATAAACACGGTCCTCAAACCATAGGGTATCGTGCTCATCCTCACGAAATCCTTTAGCCTTTCCTTTGCCCATCTTCTCCTTTATCTCGGTGATCTCCTTGTTAGTCTTCTGAGCTTCTCTGATCTTATCCATCAAAGTAGACTAAATCTCCAATGCTGCTACATAACCTCTCGGTACTATCTCCAAACATAGCTCGTGAAGATCCTCGGCTAACTCCTTGGGTAACTCTCCGGTCATGAGAGTGTTGACATGGCTCTTGCAGCTCAACGCATCGGCTACTACGTTAGCCTTTCCAGGGTGATAATGCAATCTCATATCATAATCCTTAATGAGATCCAACCATCTCCTTTGCCTGAGATTTAACTCCTTCTGCGTGAAGATGTACTTCAAACTCTTGTGATCCGTGTACACCTCACAATGGTTTCCGATGAGAAAATGTCTCCACGTCTTCAATGCATGCACTACGGCTGCTAACTCCAAATCATGTGTAGCATAATTCAACTCATGGGGCTTAAGCTGTCATGAGGCATACAAAACAACTCTTCCCTCCTGCATAAGCATTGCTCCAAGTCCTCGACGAGAAGTGTAGCAATATACTTCATAATCTTTGCGCTAATCTGGCAGAATCAACACTGGTGATGTAACCAAACGTTTCTTCAACTCCTGGAAACTGGCCTCACATTCCTCAATCCATTTGAACTTGGTGTCCTTCTTCAACAACTCCGTCATGGGTTTGGCAATCTTCGGGAAATTCTCAATGAACCTCCGGTAGTATCCTGCGAGTCCAAGAAAACTCCGGATCTCTCCAACTGATGTGGGGGCTTCCCAATTTGTCACGGTGACAACTTTGGTGGGGTCTACTACTATTCCTTCTCCGGATATAACATGTCCGAGGAATCCAACTTCCTTCAACCAAAACTCACACTTGCTGAATTTGGCATATAACCGATGTTCTCTGAGCTTCCCAAGTACCAAACACAAATGCTCCTTATGCTCCTCTTCATTCTTCGAGTAGACCAAAATATCATCAATGAACACCACGACAAACTTATCCATAAACTCCGTAAAAACCTTGTTCATCATGTTCATGAAATAGGCAGGTGCGTTAGTCAGACCAAATGACATAACGGTATACTCATATAGCCCGTCCCTGGTGGTAAAATCTGTCTTAGGTATATCCTCCTCTCGAATCTTCAACTGGTGGTATCCTGATCATAGATCGATCTTGGAAAATACCTTAGCTCCTTGCAACTAGTCAAACAAATCATTGATCATCGGCAGTGGGTACTTGTTCTTGATTGTCACTTCATTCAATCCTCGATAATCAACAACCATCCTTAATGATCCATCCTTCTTCTCCACTAGAAGTACTAGTGATCCCCAAGGTGACGAACTTGGGCGAATATAGCCTTTATCCAGTAACTCCTTAATTTGCTTCTTAATTTCCTCTAAATCTTTTGCGGGCATCCTGTACGGTCTCTTAGATATCGGCCCTGTGCCTGGTAAAAGCTCAATTAAAAACTCAATGTCTCTATCCGGTGGCATTCCTGGCAACGCTTCTGGAAATACGTCAGGAAAATCCTTCACCACTGGTACTTCCTCCTGTACAACTCTTTATAAGGAATTTACTTGAGTCCTCTTCAGCACATGTCGGGATACATACTTGATCCTTCTTCCTTCTGGGGTGGTAAGCAAAATCGACTCACTAGCGCATTCAATGTTCCCTCCATACCTTGATAACAAATCCATGCTTAATATCACATCCAGTCCTTGCGACCCCAATACTATTAGGTCTGAGGGAAACACGTAGTTACCAATCCTTAATGGTAACCGATCACACCATAGACTAGCCATATACTCTGCTCCTGGCGAGGTTACTAACATGGGTGACCTAAGGGCTTGGGTTGGCAGTTTATACTTATCCACAAATCCCCTTGATATGTATGAATGTGATGCACCATTATCAAAAAGAACGATTGCAGTAAATGACTTAACCAAAAACTTAACTATTACTGCATCTGGCTGGGCTTCAACCTCCTCCACGCTAACGTGGTTCATGTGTCCCTTATTGAATGGGTTAGGCTTCTTCCCAGAGTTTCCATTGCCATTTCCATTCTTCGCTTCAAGACATTCAGTGGCATAATGTCCAGTCTTCTGGCATTTGAAACAGGTAATGTGGCTTAGATCCCTCTTGGCTGGTGTTGATGGGTTGGTACAATTCTGTCCGTTGCTTCCTCCATTCCCATTGCCATTCTTGGGGCCACTATGGTTGTGCGGAATCCCTCCTCCATGGGTATGCTGAAAAGGTCCTCCTGAGTTCGGGGTAAAACGAGGCTTCTGTTGAGCTCCAGAATTGTACTTCCCTTGTCCATATTTCCTCTTGCGGCTATCAATCTGATGTTGCTTCCCTTCAATCATGAGAGCTCTATCTACCAACTCCTGGTAGTTGTTGAAGGTTGCCACCATCAACTGCATGCTCAGCTCATCATTCAGTCCTTCCAGAAACATCTCCTGCTTAGCTGCATCTGTAGCAACGTGATCTGGGGCATAACGTGCTAGCTTACTAAAGTCATCCACATACTAGCCAATAGTACGTCCTCTTTGGCGCAAGTTGTGAAACTCACGCTTCTTCATGGCCATAGCTCCTCCTGAAACATGAGTAGTACGGAAAGCCTGCTGAAACTGGTCCCATGTGACAGTGTCGATGGGATAAGTGGATGTGAAATTCTCCCACCATGATGTTGCGGGTCTATCAAGCTGATGTGCAGCAAAATGCACCTTCTCCGCATCTGTGCATCCTGAAGTGGTCAACTCCCTTCCCATCTTGTGGAGCCAATCATCTGCAACTATCGGCTGGGTGCTACTGGAGAACACCGGAGGATTCAGCCTCAAGAAACGGGCTAAGTGATCAACAGGTGGTGGTGGTGGGTTGTTGTTGTTGTTGTTGTTGTTACCCTGATTCTGATTCTGGACTAGCATCTGCATCAATGCATTCTGCTGCTAGATCAACTGAGTGAGCTCCGGTGGGAAAGCAAATCCATTGTCACATCTCGGAGGCATCTGAGGGTTTAGAAAAGATGAGAATATAGAATAGAGTGAGGTCTATAGAGGAAAACACTACCCATTATGCACATGAGGCAAATGCAATCAATATCACTTCAAACAATTCAAACAAGGGCATACAGTGGTCTAACTATCGTTACAAAAGTGCTCTGACTATACTATATACATGGGGGAATACTACTACTGTTATGGTGGTCGACTAGAAAAATTGATCGGTCGAAGACTCCATGATATCTGCTCCAGCTTCATCAACAAAGTCATCATCGCTATCGTCTGGGTCCGAGTCGGTGTCATCGATGATGATGTAGTTCTCCGGGCAGGTAGAATCGCCGTCTTCTCCTCCAGTCGCGGGGAATCCCATGAATACTTTTAGCATCTTCTTCAGATCATCATTCTTCTCCACGAGTGTCGTCATTTCCTCCTCGTATCCATCGCGTGTAGACTTGAGTTCTTCCTCCAGTTCCATGATCTTAGTCATAGCCTTCTTCAGATCTATCATGCCTGCGCACATCTGGTTCTCCTGGCGACGAATGTGCTGGTTTAACTCCTAGATGAAAGCTGCAATAGATCTATCCTTCCTGGTGCTGATCATCTCTCATTGCTCATCTCGGCACCCACAAATCTGGTAAATAGTATCCTTGAGATCCTTGTGGTAAACTTCTCCAATGCGTCCCATGGTGATGTGGGCTGCCATGCTCTTTCCTAGACTCCAGGTTGGTGCATCAAAGGAAAACTCTATGGGCTCAGTGACGGGCATGAACGTCCTTCCTGAAACTTGAACTTGAATCATCCAACACTCCTCTTCGGGTAAAGTGGCGATGTAGGTCCCGGTGAAGCTTGGCACTCCGATGTTCAGGTATCTAGTGACTTCCTTCAAGTGGCGTCCAAAGGGTGTATCTTCATCCGGTTGCATGAACTTGTTCCTTGCATCCGCCATCCTAAAAGAGTAGTAAAGGGAGAGGAGCTAGAAATGAGAAGAGAGTAGTGATCTAGGGCTTTAGCTTAGTGGTCGTGTCCTACAGTCAGCGTGTGCTCTGATACCATCTTGTAGCGACCAGACCTCAAACAGTCTGATCTCTGTGCATCAGTGTCATCCCTGGAACGGTAATGCTGACACGCACAGTACTTGAAGGATTTATAACAGAGTAGCAATCACACACTTATTACATCGAATGTCTCAAAAGAGAACTTGTTACAATAAATATGGCTTAAGGCCATCTAATTACGATAAAAGTGGAAGGCTTGGAAGATAAAGCGAGTCCATCAACTCCAACGACATCACTGAGTATAAGATCACGACCTAAGGCACCTTACTCGTTGTCTGAAAAGTCTGCAACATGAACGTTGCAGCCCGAAAACGGGTCAGCACATGGAATATGCTGGCAATGTAACACATAGAGAGTAATGAACAGAATAATGTTACCACTACATGCAATATGGCCGGTGGAAAGCTCTATGGTTATAGTTTTTGCATAAAGCCAATTTTTCCCTACTGCAAAGGATACATTTTATTTAACTATCATGGTGGTTGTTAAACATTGAGAAGGTTCCTCCAACTCAATCCCAATTAAACAGCATCATTAACCCAACAAAATTAAATTAAGTAACATGATGAGATTCACATGATAATCCAGGTACTAGATACTCAAAACGTCCATAACCAGGGACACGGCTAACCATGATTAGTTTATACACTCTGCGGAGGTTTGTGCACTTTTCCCCGCAAGACTCGATCTCCTCCGCTTGATTTCTCGCACTACATGGTGTTTGAGAAACGGATGACCGAGACACAGTCTTTCAGAAGCATTAACTCTTTACTCTAGGTAGACAGTACCAACCTACATCTCCTACATTTGCTAGTCTACCACTGAAAGAGGTCACACAACATACTCAACTATGCTAGAGCCCATAGTAGCTTGCGGCTGCACACGGAAGTTTCTAGCATGAATAATCTCATGATCCCTTTGAGCCTGGGTGGCGGTCCATAGGAAAATCACACGGTACCCCAGGATTTCCAAAAATACATGCAACATTGGGTTCCCCAGGTGCCTCAGTCCACCCAGATGTGAATTTAAGTTGCCACCTTAAGTAAACCATTAATTAACAATCTCACATCTGTCATGGATACACTCACTCAATCCACGTCTACTAGCATAGCATAGCAATATAAGCAAACGTAGAAGTAACTCCCAAAGGTTTGATAATAAAACAGGTAATAGGTTCTACCTCATCTACTTCCCAAAACCCACATATTAAACAGATCCTAACCATGCAATTGTTTGAGGATTGATCTAATGCAATAAAACTGGGTAGTAAAGAGGTATGATCAAAGTGTTACTTGCCTTGCTGATGATCCGTGAAACCTAGAGACTCGTAGTAGCAAGCGCCGCACTCCGGGTACTCTATCACAAACAAACAAGCATACAATAAGTACACAACTAATGCACAGGTAAAACTCAAATAAGAGATCTAACCAGAAAGTTCAACTTAAGAACTACGGTTTGCAAAAAGAATCAAATCAAACGAAGCAACAAAATTCAAACGGCGAAAGAAACAGGCTTCATTTTACTAATCTAGACCTAAGTCAAATTTTACTGTAGCAAAAACTTGTTTGAGTTGGTTAAACGAAAAGAGGGTTTCGAGACGAAACTCTAGGCGCTTGAATCGCCTGATTCCGATAAACGAGCGAAAAGTTATACTAGAACAAAAATCGATTAGAAATCGCTATCGGAAATAATCACCGAAAATCCGAGAAAAAGAAAAACAGACGAACAGGCTAACGAACGAACGTTCGCTGTCTGTGGCCAAACCACGAAAACCGTTCGTTAAAACAAATGAACGAACGGGCGTTCGCTACATAAACTAAACCGAAAATAAACCGAACTGGATCTAAAAAAACAGATCTAGGGTTTCGAAAAAAAACGATCGGTTTTCTTGCGAAAACCGAGCCGACGGCGGCTACCTCCGGCGAGACGGCGGCGGCGGCGGTGCGGCTCCGGTGCGGCGGCGCTGGGTGGCGGCGGCGGCGGCGCCGGCGGTGCGGCGGCGGCGCGGCGTCGGCGGCGGCTGGCGCGGGCGGCGGTTAGGGTTAGGGTTGGCGGGGCGAGGCGGGCCGGGATGGGCCGGCGGGGTCGGGCGGCTTATAAAGCCAAGCGGCGGACGAGTCCGAGTCGCCCACGGCGGCCCGAGTCGGTTCGTGTTTTTTTTAAATAATTCGGACGCACAGAAAGAGAAATAAAAAAAATACTAAATGGACTCCAAAAATCCCCAAATAAAGTTTTCCCGTCCTCTAAAAATAAGCAGGACAAGATGAACATTTATTTGGGCCCTACATGAAAATTTGAAAAACGCGCATTTTTCCTAATTCAAATAAAATAGCGATAAAACTCCAAAATAAAATCTTATTTGATTTTATTATTAAATCCTCAATATTTCTTTATTTTGGGGAAGTCATTTTATTCCCTCTCTCGTATTTTTATAATTGAAATATTTGAAGATAAAATAATTAAAATCAAATGATCCCTTTTCTAAATTTGAGAAAAACTCAAATAAGAAAATAACGAAATTCCCAACTCTCTCCGCGGGTCCTTGAGTTGTGTGAAATTTCTAGGATCAAAACAAAATGCAATAAAATATGATATGCAATGATGATCTAATGTATAACATTCCAAATTGAAAATTTGGGATGTTACAAATTTTTGATTGTTCGATGCTATTATATTATCTGTTTTGGATGTTTAATGGGCTTTACTATACACTTTTATATTATTTTGGGGTCTAACCTATTAACCGGAGGCCCAGCCCAAATTGATGTTTTCTTGCCTATTTTAGTGTTTCGAAGAAAAGGAATATCAAACGGAGTCCAAACGGAATGAAACCTTCAGGAGAGTTATTTTTGGAACAAACGCAATCCAGGAGACTTGGAGTAGATGTCAGGGAAGCTTCGAGGAAGCCACGAGGGTCCAGGGCGCACCCTACCCCCCAGGTGCGCCCCCACCCTCGTGGGCCCCTCATGGCTCCCCTGACCGACTTCTTTCGCCTATATATGTCCATATACCCTAAAAATAATCGAAGAGCATAATAGCTCAGGAGTTCCGCCGCCGCAAGCCTCTGTAGCCACCAAAAACCAATCGGGACCCTGTTCCGGCACCCGGAGGGGGGATCCCTCACCGGTGGCCATCTTCATCATCCCGGCGTTCTCCATGACGAGGAGGGAGTAGTTCACCCTCGGGGCTGAGGGTATGTACCAGTAGCTATGTGTTTGATCTCTCTCTCTCTCTCTCTCTCTCTCTCTCTCTCTCTCTCGTGTTCTTGAGGTGATACGATCTTGATGTATTGCGAGCTTTGCTATTATAGTTGGATCTTATGATGCCCCCCCTCTAATCTCTTGTAATGGATTGAGTTTTCCCTTTGAAGTTATGTTATCGGATTGAGTCTTTAAGGATTTGAGAACACTTGATGTATGTATTTCATGTGCTTATCTGTGGTGACAATGGGATATTCATGTGATCTACTTGATGTACGTTTTGGTGATCAACTTGCGGGTTCAGAGACCTTGTGAACTTATGCATAGGGGTTGGCACACATTTTCGTCTTGACTCTTCGGTAGAAACTTTGGGGCACTCTTTGAAGTACTTTGTGTTGGTTGAATAGATGAATCTGAGATTGTGTGATGCATATTGTATAATCATACCCACGGATACTTGAGGTGACATTGGAGTATCTAGGTGACATTAGGGTTTTGGTTGATTTGTGTCTTAAGGTGTTATTCTAGTACGGACTCTATGATAGATCGAATGGAAAGAATAGCTTCATGTTATTTTACTATGGACTCTTGAATAGATCGATCAGAAAGGATAACTTTGAGGTGGTTTCGGACCCTACAATAATCTCTTTGTTTGTTCTCCTCTATTAGTGACTTTGGAGTGACTCTTTGTTGCATGTTGAGGGATAGTTATATGATCCAATTATGTTATTATTGTTGAGAGAACTTGCACTAGTGAAAGTATGAACCTTAGGCCTTGTTTCCTAGCATTGCAATACCGTTTACGCTTACTTTTACCACTTGCTACCTTGTTGTTTTTATATTTTCAGATTACAAAAACCTATATCTACCATCCATATTGCACTTGTATCACCATCTCTTCGCTGAACTAGTGCACCTATACAATTCACCATTGTATTGGGTGTGTTGGGGACACAAGAGACTCTTTGTTATTTGGTTGCAGGGTTGTTTGAGAGAGACCATCTTCATCCTACGCCTCCCACGGATTGATAAATCTTAGGTCATCCACTTGAGGGAAATTTGCTACTGTCCTACAAACGTCTGCACTTAGGTCATCAATAACGAGCACCAGCAACCGAGGGTTTATGGGATGGTCCCCATAAATCAACATGTACGTAATCTAATATACCTTCTGTGATATGACCAACAACATTAAACTTTACCCTCTTGTGCTTACAAAAAAAGCAGTGCTCGCAAAACTCTAGATCACTTACGCTCTGCTCCAGCCCAAGCCTACCGGTGACCGGCCTCACTCGTTCGCTCGTTAGAAGTTAGCCTTTCTCTTTATACTTGAATTTGAAGCATAACATAACGGAGGCCCAAATGGTCGAAAGAGCCACAATGGTTGGTTGTTGCATGTATATGATCGGAAAATAACATATCATCATGTCCACCTAGCTCCCATTCCATCGAGTGCTCATCATCTTGTGTGGACACAAAAAGCCCTAGTGATTACCGAAAAAGGCTTTTGCCCCACTTTATTTATAAAGCAATGATCATCAACAAGCCGGTACAAACGCACGTCATCACAATAAATGCTCACACCCAAGGCAGGATACATAGGCCCTAAGCGCAGCAACACCATCCCTAGCACTACCACCACGAAGAGATTAAGCCGCATACGATGAACATGGGCTCCAAGGCGGCGCCTTCAGGAAGGATACGACACTAGAGCACCGCCACCGCCCGATCCGAGGACTAGAGTTTCCCCTGGAGCTGCACGACGGGCAGTGAGAGCCACGACGACGCCTTCAAGTAGGGAACGAGCTTCGCCGTCGCCGGTCCGTCCAAAGATAGAACAGGTTTTCACCCCGGCGAACACTCACCGCCACCGAACGCCGCACCCCGGCTACCATGCCGCCCACACGGTCATGGCCACTCGGCAGCACCAAGCCACGACAGCTGGGAGAAGGCCACTCGGCAGCACATAGTCGTGGCTTGGTGCTACCGCACCGGGCGCGAGACGAGCGATGGACGACAGCTGGGAGAAGGCCAACCCTACGATGAAAGTAGCACCCGAGAGACAGGGAGAGGGGTCAAAGGCCGACACAACCCACCTACGGACGAGCCAACGCCGAAACATGTTAGCTGCCGCCGCAGCCGACCTGCCAAAGTCGTCATGGAGCCATCCACGGTCGGAGCAGCAGCCACACTAGGAAACTGCCAACCTGCACCGCCCGCTGAGCTCTAAGCGCCGGAACCGCCAAGCACGCACCTCTCGCTTTCGACGAGCCACCCTCAGCCACCCAAACACGCCGGACCGAGCCACCACGGGCCAGCAGATCGAGCCTCCACCATGTCGGAACGAAGCAGAAGCGGCAAACCCGTGCCCCCAACGGCCCTCGCCGCAAGGGGTGGCCGCGGACAGCCCACCGCCTGAAGCACGATAGCACGCCGACGCCCACCAGCACCTGCGCGCCGCCGCGCCACGCCGCCCGGCATCTGCACCGCGCCTACACCAGACAGAGCCACGCCACACCGGCCCTAGCTCGCGGGGGAACGAGAAAATCCCCGCCGCCGTCGGCTCCGGTCGAGCCCCATGGCGGCGGCGAGGAAGGGGAAGCAAGGTCGGGGGCCTGGCGATGGCAGTCGAGGGTTTCCCCCCGGTCGATGCACCGGGGTGGCTTGGGAGGAGACGAGGAAGGGGGGCTTTCTGTGGATGCGTTTTAAGATGTTGAATCAGATGCCCTTGTGGTTCCAAGCATTCGATCGTGCTACCCGTACTCCACGCCATAGACCTAAAAGCAACTCACAGTCTCGTCATATCTATGATCACTATAATGCATACAAAGCACACTCTATATGAATTTTTAGGCCGGCAAGGCAAAATATAAACTCAGAATGATCATAAAGTGTGCTTCATTTTTTATATGAGACATGTTTATTAGTGGCTAGAAGACATTTTCCTTTCTAGGATTTCAACATGGAATTACAAAATGAATTTCAAGAAGGATTAACTAGGATTTTCATCGCAAAAAAAAGGATTGAC
Organism: Triticum aestivum; assembly: GCF_018294505.1. Taxonomy (NCBI): domain Eukaryota; kingdom Viridiplantae; phylum Streptophyta; class Magnoliopsida; order Poales; family Poaceae; genus Triticum; species Triticum aestivum. The sequence goes on from NC_057807.1 coordinate 370,583,857, forward strand.
TAGGATTTGAACAATCCTAAAACTATGATTCTCTACTAGTTGAACTACAGGCTCTTCCTCCTCTTGAAAGTGACTCGCATGCGGGGACGCTTTGACAGTCGTGACCTTCATGGCCATGGGGTTGACGAAATGCATGTGCGCCTTGGATGCCGGATAAGGCCACACTTTTTAAGGCCGGCATGAGTGTGGTTTTCATTTCTGTGCAGGCGGCCGTCAAGATGCGGTCGAAGAAGGAGAGAGTGGCAGGGAGGAGCATAGCCAACGACTGATTCAAACTTACGGCATGCGTCATACTTGATCCACTCGGAGTAGAGTCATGCCCGCTCCCAGAAAACGCTCTCTCCCTCTCCCTCCCTCCCTCTCTCTCCCCCTCTCTCACTCTCTTGTAGATGGGGCTGACTATGGCAGCGACAGGAAGACGAGGAGTAGGGTGGCGGCTGACGCAGGGGGGTGGGGGTGAATGTGGTGGCCGGCAATGACGGAAGATAGGTGAGTGTGTTGTCACCATCAAAGGGGGCGACGTGGATTTATATACCCATGAATGGGTGCGTTCTAGTGGGAAACATGGTGGATTTTCCACGTTGCGGGGCGATAAACGAGTGTGAAAAGCAGTAGCAACGGCCATTAGTTTGCTATCTTCCTGGTGGAAATGTGTCTATGACATTGGCAAGGGCGGAATCGATAGCCGTACGGACGGCAGCGCCATTAACCGGGCTATGCGCAAGAGGAAGTGGACGGGTTGAAACTTCCCTCACATGCAAGCGGTTGCGAATGAAGACCGCTCCATATCAACACCATCAGCCATCAGATATAGAGGTTTGCGAGTTCAATTTGGAGCCATAAATTATGTAGGCCGAGGGGCATATGACGACCCTGATTTTTCGGCCAAAATCGCCATATATCGGCGGTTATTATGATGACTGACTCGATATGAGGACTTCACTAGAGTTTCTTCAATGGCATATTCAAGAGCATTCTCTACACATGATTCACATGTCCGCGGGATAGCCTGGACATGGTTCGGATAAAAAACAACCATCCAACAAGCTTCCCCAATACACCATCATGTACCGACTGTCCACATTCCTCTAAACCCAGCCCTATGTGAGTGAGAAAGGAAGAAATTTGGATTGTCCACCACATCAGTGCTCCTCCACACCCAGCCAAACACCCATCTCTATCTCTGCCCACTCAACTTAGTGCATCAAGACAATTAGGGGACAATTCGACGATGCCTTGGATAGATGGAGAATGTATGTGAATATTTATTTTTGGTTGTTCGTAAACAAATGTGATACATGATTTGAGGGGCAATTAACTAGAGGTTACTCCTTAGCTCGGTGTTTCGGCAGTCAATTTCCAAGGCGCGGGAGCGTTCCTGCACCACCAGGTGGCACGTGTCGAGCACTTCCCTTATCGAGACGTTTTTTCTTCAACTTTTTTCCCGGGTTTCACTTTTTTGGGGTTTTTCCTTCACTTTTTTTTTGTTTTCTTGGGTATTTTTGATATATATTTTTGCTAATTTTTTTATTTCTTCAGTTTTTGTCTGCCAGGAGTGTGAAAGCACAATAGTGCTTCACATGAAAACATTTATGTGCCGCCTCATGAAGCACATCAGTACTTCCACGCGGAAAGGGAAGCACATTAGTGCTTCATTGAAAGCATAATAGTGTCAAGCAGAGTGGTGCTTCCACGTTCTCGCGTGTGCTTCTCAGAAAAAGTGAAGCACATGTGTGCTTCGGCGTGAAAGGCACAGAGTGTGCTTCCCAAGAACTAGGCACGAGTTAGTACAGTTTGAAGCACGGGTTAGTATAAATTTAAAGTACGGTTTAGTACAATTTTGAAGCACATATTTTGTCCAGAAAAAGTTGATTGAAACCTACTAATATTGGATCTAGTTTCAAAGGTCTCAACACATAAAAAGGACGGGTGAAAACAGTTCGTGATTTGGACACACGGCTCGAAAAATAAATCATTTTGAAAAAATCAAATCTGCGGAATAGGCATAAGTACACACCGTGCCTCTCGTACGTGGGAAGAAATCTCACCAAATCTCTGATATTGTGACAAATGTCAAACATGCAATAGTGACTAGTGATTTCGATGATTCCATGAATGTCCTCGGATATGTCCTAAAATAACGATTGATCGATAATCCGGTGGGGGTAAGCATGAAACCATGGTAGACTAAAATCGAGCAATGTTCCAACTCCGAATCAGTTTGACGCACTATAGTTTTACCTACATATTTCGGCACTACCTCATGAGTACCAGCATGGCGTGTGGCTCCACATGAAGAGAGGTCCTATACCGCGCCTTCCACGCCTAAAAGGTGAGATGGCGCTCACGCGTGCGCAAGCAGGCCGCAACCCAACAATAAAAGGTTGCTCACCCTATCCCCGGCTCGCTTGCTTGGTTCAATCGGTGGACCGGTTTGATCCATTAACAGTTGACTTTTAAAAAATTCATAATTATGATAAAAGAACAACAAAAAATAAAAATTTATAGAATTTGTCAAAATATAAAAGTAAAAAAAAGTTTGTGAACTTGAAAAAAGTCTAAAGATTTAAAAAACATTCATGAATTTGAAAAAGTTCCTGAATACAAAAATGTTCCCGAACTTAGTAAATGTTCGCAAAATTTTAAGAAGTTGTGAATTCAAATTTTTTCAACGTTTCACGAAATTTGGGAAAAAGTTCATGAATTTGGAAAATTTTCACACATTTGAACAAAGAGAAAAATGTAAAAAAAAAATTAAAAAAAAATACCGCTCAAAACTGAACAAAAACCGGTCCAGAAACCAAAAACAAATGTCCACACGCTTCCAAAACCCGGTGAGGAAGCTTCTGGAAGCTTGCCAAAACCGGGACGAGCTTCTCCGTTCAACCTGCCTTAGATGGCCGGCCCATTGCAATAGGTTTCAGGCGCCATGTACCATTAATACTGTAAGTGGCGCTTAGGCGTCGACTTGGATTCGTCAGTGTGAATTTACTAGAGCATGCGGTCAAATTCTTCGTGGAGACAAGCACCGGAACAAAAATCCTCGGTTCTCTCGACGGTCATGATGACCATCACTTGCAACTGCCGGTGGTTACACGACGGTCGAGAGGCCTCGGTCGGACATATGTCCCACTGGGCGCCCCCGTCTCTGGGCCATGCAAAAGCTTTTTTCTGTTTCATTTGGATAAAATTATGCCATCCCACCGTGCGATGTTCACCTGTGGACTGCAATGTAAAAGGACACAGCTACAATAGAACGTCAGATTTTTTTTCAAGGCAACTCAAATGTTTTTATGGCAATTATATTTGTTTCAAGGATGGTAAATTTCTTTAGCAAGCATGGCAAATTCTTGCATGTTTAGTTTTCGGCCAAGATTTTTCATGTTTACTAAAGAAAATTGCCATCATCACGACAACTATAATTGCCATGAAAAAGGTTAAATTTTCATGGTTAAAAATTTGACGCCAGATTTTAACATTACCGGCGTAAAATTGCTTGCACGCACTGTGTCACGGAAAAAAAGCAACAGACCACCTCACGAGTGCCGAGCCACATGATTCCCGGCAAACAAAAGAAGCACTAGCCCACGGGATTAGTTATTTCATGAACATTTTTAAAAAATATAATTTTTTTGTGTACTTAAAACGGATCATGAAGGTGTTCTTGAATTTTTATATCATTTAAGAAATGTTTGTGTATTTCATGAACTTTTAATATTATTGAATTTTTAAAATGTTCTTCAATTTGTAATTTTTATATCATTTAAGAAATGTTTCACAAATTTTACAAAATGTTCTACAATTTAGAAGGTGCTCTCATTTTTGAAAATAATGTCTGTACTTGAAGAAATGTCTATGGATTTCTAAATATTCATAAATTGTGAAAAGATGAAATACACAAAGGAAAGGAAAAATACAAAAAAAGGGGAAATGAAACGAAAAACAAGAAAACTGCTAAAAAACCAGAACTACAGAAAAACTGCAATTCCCGGACTAGAGGACAGAAAGAAAATGGGCTCCACTCTCCAGCCAATAAATCGGTCTCACCCATTGTGCTTTTTTTTTTTGAGTCTACCCATTGTGCTACTCGCGTCCAATTACCCACTCCTAATTGTCTTTTAAGGCCCGCACATGCCGTCGCGCGACCTGGCCCGGACCAGTAAGTCACGTTCACTCGCTCGCTTCTTCTTTGATCAGTTTTTTCTTTTCGTTCGCCTCGGTAGATTCTGGTCAACTATAAAGGAGAGTAAATCAGTCACTTTGTTAGTTTTGGAAAAAATGATGAATTAAAAAAGTCCACGAATTTGAAGAAGTTCCTGAATTTTTTTTAAATCATTTTGACAAAAGTTCATGAACATGAAAATGTTTCCGTACCTGAAAAATCATGAAATTTAAAAGTTCATTAATAAAAACACTACAAAGATTTGAAAATGTTCATGAATTTGGATTATTTCTATGAATTTGAAGTACGTTATTTAATCTAAAAATCACAATGTTGGAAAATAGTTTATTAATTCAAAAATGTTCGAAAATTTGGAAAACATTCCATAAATTGAAAAGAAATTGTATGGTTTTGAAAAGGTACATGAATTCATAAAACAGTTCATAACTGAAAACAGTTCGTGATTTTAAAGATGTTCATGAATATACTAAGTTTGTGATTTTAAAAAATTTACATGAATTTTGAAGAAAAGTTCCAGAATTTCATTTTTTTAAACAGAAAAAAGTAAAAACAAAAAAGAAGACTAAAAGGGAGAGAGAACTTGGGCCTGGCCACTAAGAAAATGTTGAAAAATTCATTTTTCACCTTTTTTTAAATCCATGAACATTCTAAAGTGCTCAAACTTTTTCCAATTCTGTGAAAATTATTGAAAGCATAATTTTTTTCAATTCGTCCATTTGTTTTTAAAAAATAATTTTTTAATTCAAGAGCATTTTGTGAGTTTGCAAACTTTTTTTGTGAATTAGTGAACTTTGTTGAACTCATAATTCTTAAAATTCGAGGAACTGTGTCTAAATCCATGAAGGAGTTATTGAATTCATGAACTTTTTGTATTTCGTAAACATGTTTTGTTAATATCCTAAATTTATTAAAATTTTGCAAACGTTGTTTGAAAGTTAAGTGTCAACACTCTACGGTCAAGATTACCCGGTCTACGGACCTCGGTCAATGTTAGCGTGATACTAGGCTGGCCCGTGTCCCATGAGCGCTTCTTCTTTAAACAGGCGACGTCAAGACTATATCACGCTTATAGCAAGTTCTTTTTCTGAATATGGCACAGACTCGAACGCTTATATATGCGCATATACACTCACCCTTATGAACGCACACAATCACACCTTACCTCCATAATGATGGTGGAGCGATGGTTGGGCCAAACCAGGCCATGGCCCGCCCAGCCCAACCGGAATTTAGTGAATACTGGTGCTGAATCTGGGCCCTGAAAGCGAAATTTCAATGGTATTTCCTAACCAGGCCTGTTTTGGCACGCCCAGGGAAGTGGCTAAAGCTCCGTCACTGCCTATAAGCACCTCCGAGAGACTGAACATGCATATCATCTAGAGAACTTATGAAGTCACTGTACCTACTAGACCGGTCCATTTAGTTTTTTTCCATTCATCGATCGAGGCATTTGTGGTTTTGTTCAATCACAATACAGTTTTTAGCTCACCTTTTTGTATGTTTAGTCACAATTTTGCTGTTTGTTTTCATCTTTGAGTTCTTTGTTACTTCACTCGTTTTCTCCGATTTATCTATTTTTATTTTTTTCACCGGGTTTCTTTGTTTCTATTTTGGTTTTCACTGTTTTTTTCTCTTTTTTTCACCAATTTTCGTTGTTTCTTTCTCGGTTTTCATTTCTGTATTTATTTGTTTTTCCATTTTTCTTCACTTATCTTTTTTTTCTTGTGTCAATTTTCTTTGGTTTTTAACACATGTCTACTATTTTTCGATACAAAATATACATTTTTAGTGTATGTGTTAAACATTTTTCTATATGCATTGAATATTTTTCAAATACTTGATGTACATGTTTATTTAATATATGGGTTTGAACACTTTTTGGAATACATAGTCAAAAGTTTGTGAATATACATTTAATATTTTATAGTTGCAACAAACTTTTTTTAACTACGTGATTTTTTAACATTGTATAAACTTTTGAAATTAATCGTGTACATCTTTTGGAAACACATGAATATTTTCTTAAATGTCACATAAATTTGGTTGATGGCAATATTTTTTTAACCTATATGAACATGTTTTTTTACATTTTATATATTTCTGAACACATTGAATATTTTTCCAAATATATGATTACCATTTTTTTCAATGGTATATTTTGAAGTTAGTGTTTTTTCGTACACATTCTACATCTAATACACCACGAACATTTTTATATACATGTTTACCATTTTTTAAATACCTGATTAATATTTTTATAAAATTATATATTTTTGATGTCTACTTTTTTTCATAGACATTGTACAATTTTTATATACAGTTTTAAAAAACTGAATACGCAACTAACATTTTTTCATATATAATTTGATGTGTACTTTTTTCATACACATTGCATATTTTTTATATATTACAAATATTTTCTATACACATTTAATATTTTATAAATGTGCGATTGACATTTTTCGAAATTTTATATAAAGTTATTTTATAATAGGTTTATTTTGAATATTTCTAAATATAGGTAAAAGTGAAAATATAAACCCAAAAACAAAAAAAGTAAGAAAAAGGATAAAAAAAGCGCTGAAGACCTGTGGTCCGCGCTGGGCCGGCGCATTCGGTCGGCTGCTTGAGGCGAGACGTGCTACTGTCTTGGGTTAAGCGAGACATAGTCGCACCCAACGGGGCGAGGAGGACCTATCGGGAAACTTCTTGCAGCAAACCGTTTTTGGTTCCTCTAATGTGCCGGCCCATCTTAGGACACATGTGAGCGATTTTTACCGATAAATACTACTCCCTCTGTCCTAAAACAAGTGTCTCGAGGCGTTTTGGCTCCTGGAAGCACCGGATGAAAAGTAACACACAAAAAATTGTAAAATGCTTTAAAAAAAATCTGATTTTTTTGTGGATGTCCGTGTCAGTGTCGCAGGCATGCTTGACAATTTTCATTCGAAACGGACTAGTACTGTTTCTTCAATGAAAAATAAATAAATTTGAGTTGACATTTGGGGTAACATTTGGTGTTCAATTTGTATTTTTTGCATAGGCCAAAATGTCTAACCTTTTTGCCTATTACTTTGCAGGTAACATTTGGTGTGACTGTGAATACATAAAAGTCTTTGCAGGTAACATTTGCAGGTAACATTTTTTTGACCAATAGTATTATTATAAAAAAGACCTCTTAAAATATTTGTGCAAACATTAAATTTAAAATTTTAATAAATTGAATGGTTGATGTAGTGGCCCGCTAGTGATAACTTAATCAATGGTTGACCAAAATGCACTTTCTCTTTCGTGATCTTTCATACGTATATAATTCAGAATTTAGTCAACTAATATGTGAACAAAATATTTGTGATAAACAATAAATCACACATAGTGGATGACAATTGAATGTAACTTAAATATAACAGGCATTACAATAAGCAAGGAAAATCAATTTGAAAAGTCCTAACTACTTTTTCTTACGCGATCCAAAAGGGTAGGTGGAGGCCTCCGTCACTTCCGCCAGCCACACGAGAGGGTCCTTGGTGGTGGTGGTGGCCGAAAAAGACCTGACCGCCACCACGGTGTTGGCGTTGTCGCTATCGAAGGTGCGCTTCACCGCTTCCCCCTCGGCCTTTGCGGCCTCCGCTCTAGGCCCATCTCCTTGTCTGATCAGACATCATGGGTCATGAGCTTCGCGTGAGGCTCTCTTCATTACCTTCCTGTGCAGTGACGGGACGGTCCTCTCGCTTGCACTCCTGCGTGATGACGGGGTGGTGAGGCAACATGACGATGTTATGGGGTGTATTGGAAGAGATGGAGATGAGAGAGGATCAGAGGAGAAGATAGCAAATGACGACACAAGCATTATTTCTATATAGTCTGAGAATGTCGTCTCGTGTCGTGGCAATCGTCGCCGGTAGCCGAACAGGCGCCGTCGTGATGTGGGAATCGTTGTCAGTTCAATGTTGGTCATTGGGAACCCACCCATGCGCTGGTAACCTAGGATGCGTGAATACGTCTTCATTTCACATCCTCATTGATCAAGGTGGGGAAAAGGTCGGCCAACTTAAGATAGTCCGTCTATAATACAATTTCGTTCGCACCAGATGGAATAACACGTCGTCACTGATCAATCTGTTTTGGACCTGTCTATCTTAACGACCTCGCTCGACTGCGAAAGGCTCGTCACTATTGCATCCTAGGTGGCCCATCAACGCTGACCCTCCACTGACGCCTGGCCAGGCATCAGTCGGTGATAAGGGATGAGTGGTAGTTCGATTTGGAGGAGTGCTCGCCTGCTCGCCATTCTTTAGTTCTTTCTCGCTCGCTTTGTTTTACTTGTGCCCCTCCATTGTTCATAAAAAACCGGCTACCTTTTTAACAAAATTAATTAAATCTCGCCAATTTGAAATATATGGACCATACTTTTTTATTTGTTCCTTTTTTCCTACACAAAATTCAGACGATTCAGATTGTGTTTATGTTGGCGATTTCACATGTGAATGAGGCCGATGGTATCCCCTTGTCTCCTCCTCCTGCTTCACTAATTTTCCTTTTAACTTCTTCAACTTATTTTTCTCCAGCATAGCTTTCTTTCACTTCTCCTATCCAATCCGTCATCATGATTTTCCTTCAGAAAAATGTTTGCGACTTTGAATTAAAAAAATCATGAATGTGGAAAATTTACATAAATTTGAAAATGTTTGCAAATTTTAAATTTTCATGGAAATGTTGAATGTTCGCAGATTGATTTTTTTTGTGGAGTTAAAAAATGTCCACAAATTTTGAAAAAACTTGATAAATTTAAATAATTTCCTTGAATTTAAAACTTGTTCACGACCAGAAAACGGCAAAAAAGCAAAGAAAAGGAAAAGGTGGTTGGAATCTTCTAGAAGCTTCACAAAACTGATAAGCTTCACGAAACTTGTTGGGGCTGCTGGCTTCTGCAAGGCGATACCTAGTTTGGCGGGCTCACTAGAAACGAAACCTTTTGCATAGTATCATGGGCTCTAAGTTGTGTAGTATCCCTTGGTCTTATCCAAAAAAGCCGAACCTAATAGTGGCCACCAATGTTTTGCTATCAGGCCCAACTTCCGCCCCCTTCATTTTGTAACGTAAGGCCAATTGCAACGCATGACCATATTTGTTTTTTCGTTTGGATCAAAATGGACAAATGCGACAATCAACACGCGTCTTCTGGAGCATTTTCTGTCTGTATCATGTCCGTCTCGACCCAAATCCGACGCAAATTTAGACCCGATTTGCATTTAGACGGACACTAGATGGATGGGCCCGCTCCCGGCTCCGCCTGTCGGCCGTGCAACGGTTTCCCACCGGCCCCATTTAAATCCGCATGTGCGGTCAATCCTGCAAGTCAGCTACCTCATCGGTCAATCCTGCAATCCCGCACGCTGGAGATCATGTCTGCCCCGGCATTGTGGCTGGGCGCCAAGAAATAGTCACCCTCCCCGCCACAGCCACTAGTGCCGCAGGGGTCGCCGGTCCTTCTTTGGCAACCACCGCAGGGGCCGCCCACCCACCTCTGGCAGCCATCGCCGTACGTCGACCTCACCATGGACGATGAAGACGAGGACGGTGGCAACGACATGAACTGAGATGGCCAGCATGATGGCGGCGACCGATCTAGGGTTTCTTTTTTTTGATTTTATGAGTTTAAGTTTATTCTAAATGTTCGCCCAGGACTTGTGGACTTCTTAATGTAATGTATATTGTCGCTTTAATTTGTTTTTTATGTCTTTCTGATTAATTTTCATGACCCTATGGGCTGACAGAATTTGGTTTGAGTCGGCCGATTGGGCGCATCGACGGACGCTTCTGTTTGTTTTGCCGACGCAAACAGACAGAATACGGATAAAATGGACACCTGTTTGCGGTCAAGTGCGTTGGAGTTGGTCTAACATCGTCCGAATTAACAAAAACAATCAGGTTCGTTAAACATGCAAAGAATGAGGCTATAAGGGCCGTCGTGCCTAAAAAAAAAGAGAGTGAAGCACCGGTGTTGCCAACACTATCAATGACAACTGAGCCGCAGTCAGTGATCATCAGCGTAGCTCCAGCCATAGCTGCAAAAGCGAATAGCCTGTACGCGCCCAGTGCAAACTGCTACTTCTATGTTTTCATATGCATGCAAGCCGCAACTGCATTTGAAATTTGACATTAGGGCAATTGGAGCGATTGATCAAACAAAAATAAAGAAAACGTGGTGGGAGGGAAAAATGTGCGCATCCAGTGAATCGAGAGGGTACTATGACAGATTCTTATAGTCTCCAATAAATGTGCTGCTAAACTTTAGAACTAGTAAAGGAGAGGGACTACTTGTTTAACATACCACTTATGAAGAGCAGTCCTTCCCTTTTTAAGAAGATCAATTTACCTAGTTAAATTCAGTTTTTGTCGAGAAGGAGGTCAACCTAGCTAATTTGAGTGGATCAATGTTCCTGCGTATATTACTTGAAGCCAAAGCAAGGCTTAAGTAGCATAACAGATTGCCTCGAGCAAAGATGATAATAAGGTTATTATCTTACAGGAGCCTCCATCCAAGCAAAGATTAAGCATGTCGGGAGATGAATTCTTGGACTAAGGGCATCTTCAACGCAGACGTCCAAATCTCCCCTATATGTCCGGACCGGACAGTCTCGAGACTTTTAGCGAAATCACTAATTAAGGAGTACTCCTTGCGGAGATCACTCCAACTTCCCCAGGTTGCGACATGTGGCGTGCTGCATGTGCGCCACTTGTCCCAACCTGGGAATTTTCCCCTTTTTTCGTAGATCCGTTTATTTAAAATGTTTTATCTTTTAAACCTTGCGTCCAAATCTCGAACTGCTTTCGCCATTGGATTCCTTGCGTCGAGATCTTCAAAACTAGATCCCGTGTTGATAGGGTTTGACGAACTTTTTTTTCACGAAAAAACCGGATGAAAAAAACGACGAAAAAATCGAACCGGGAACACGGGTTTTTTCCCTTTCCGAAAGAGGCACGCCCGTGCCTCTGACGAAATCATAACCGTGCCTCTTGCGAAAACAAAACCGTGCCTCTCCCGAAAGAAAAGAAAAACAGAAAACGCATTTTTTTCCTTTTCCGAAAGAGGCACGCTCGCGCCTCTCGCGAAAGCACAACCGTGCTTCTGGCGGAAGCAAAACCGTGCCTTTCGCGAAAAAAAAACAGAAAACATGTTTTTTTCCTTTTCCGAAAGAGGCACGCCCGTGCCTCTCGCGAAAGCACAATCGTGCCTCTGGCGGAAGCAAAACCGTGCCTCTCGCGAAAACAAAACAAAACAGAAAACACGTTTTTCCCCTTTTCGAAAGAGGCACGCCCGTGCCTCTCGCGAAAGCACAACCGTGCCTCTGGCGGAAGCAAAACCGTGCCTCTCACGAAAGAAAAAAAACAAAAAAGCACATTTTTTTCCTTTTCCGAAAGAGGCACGCCCATGCCTCTCGCGAAAGCACAACCGTGCCTCTGCCGGAAGCAAAACCGTGCCTTTCTCGAAAAAATAAATAAATAAAAAACACATTTTTTTTCCGTTTCCAAGAGGCACGGCCGTGCCTCTCGCGAAAACAAAATCGTGACTCTCGCAAAAAAATGCATTTTTTGCGCAAAATTTTTTTGATCGAAAAGCTAGGGAAGACCGGTAAAAAAACCAAAATATCAAAAAAAACCCGAAAAAAAACCTTTTAAAAAGCTGAAAACGCGTGTGTAAAAATAAAAAAAATAAAATCCGGAGGGAGCGTCCAGAGCGCGACACGTGTCGAATGGCTGTGAGCGCGCCAAGTGGCGCTGATCGTTGCGAGGCTCACGAAGAAGCGCTCGTTAATTAGTTGCTCCCCTGAATAGGAGGTCCCGCTCGAACTCTGCGAGGATGCCCGAACTCGGGGATTTCAGACATCCGACCCGGTTCGGCCCAATTTGCACAGCCGCATTGGAGGCCTAAAAGTCGGGAGCAACTAATTAACGAGCGCTCCTTCGCGAGCCTCGCAACGATCAGCGCCACTGGGCGCGCTCACAGCCATTCGCCACGTGTCGTGCTCTGGACGCTCCCTCCGATTTTTTTTTTATTTTTACGCACGCGTTTTCGGCTTTTTAAAAGGTTTTTTTTCGGTTTTTTTTACGTTTTGGTTTTTTACCGGTCTTCCCTAGCTTTTCGACCAAAAAAAACTTTCGAAAAAAAAATATTTTTGCGCAAAAAATGCATTTTTTCACGAGAGTCACGATTTTGTTTTCGCGAGAGGCACGGTTGTGCTTTCGCGAGAGGCACGGCCGTGCCTCTTGGAAATGAAAAAAAAACGCGTTTTCTGTTTTTTTTTCGCGAGAGGCACGGTTTTCCTTCCGCGAGAGGCACGGTTGTGCTTTCGCGAGAGGCACAGGCGTGCCTCTTTCGGAAAAGGAAAAAAACGCGTTTTCTATTTTTTTTGAGAGGCACGGTTTTGCTTCCGCCAGAGGCAAGGTTGTGCTTTCGCGAGAGGCATGTGCGTGCCTCTTTCGGAAAGGAAAAAGAACGCGTTTTTTGTTTTGTTTTTTCTTTCGCGAGAGGCACGGTTTTGCTTCCGCCAGAGGCACGGCTATGCTTTCGCGAGAGGCACGGGCGTGCCTCTTTCGGAAAAGGAAAAAAACGCGTTTTTTGTTTTTTTTCTTTTACGAAAGGCACGGTTTTGCTTCTGCCAGAAGCACGGTTGTGCTTTCGCGAGAGGAGTGGGCGTGCCTCTTTCGGAAAAGAAAAAAAATGTGTTTTCTGTTTTTTTTCTTTCGGGAGAGGCACGGTTTTGTTTCTGTGAGAGGCACGGTTGTGATTTCGTCAGAGGCACGGGCGTGCCTCTTTCGGAAAGGGAAAAAACCCGTGTTCCCAGTTCGGTTTTTTCGTTGGTTTTTTCCGTCCGGTTTTTTCGTGAAAAAAAGTTTGTCAAAACCTATCAACATGGGATCTAGTTTTGAAGATCTCGACGCGAGGAATCCAATGGCGAAAGCGGTTTGAGATTTGGACGCACGGTTTAAAAGATAAAACATTTTAAATAAACGGATCTACGAAAAAAGGGGAAACTCACAGGTTGCGACAAATGGCGCACATGCAGCACGCCACTTGTTGCAACCTGGGGAAGTTGGAGTGATCTCCGCAAGGAGTACTCCTTAATTAGTGATTTCGCCTATTCAGCGCCGCTGCACCAAACTGGCGCTCGCTGCGGCGCCTTAGTGGGCTGGCCCACGAAATGCAGCAACAGCGAAAAAATCACTAACATACTTGTCGCGCCAGGATTTGAACTCGCGTTGCTGAATTGCAGTACGTAGCTCGCTTACCACTAGAACCGCATGATAACACCGATCAATGATACCGCGAAATGTTTAAGGACAACTGCAGCCGCGCTGTTCCAAAATTTACAATTTCAGAGATTAAAAAAAGGTTCACGAATTTGTTTCAAAAAGAAAAGGTTCACTTATTCAAAAAAGCTAACGAAAATTGAAAGAAGTTCACTAAATGGAAAAAACTTCATAAATTAGAATAAGTTCATGGAATTTGAAAATTTTCATTAGTTCCAGAAAAGTTAATGAATTTAAAAAATTCACAAGTTTGAAAAAAGTTCATGAACATTTTAAAAAACTTCATGAAATACAAAATAGTTCAAGAAAATTGAAAAAAGTTCATCAATTTTCAAAAATAGTTCATACATTGAAAAAAGTTCATCGATTTTCAAAAAAGTTCACGAGTTTTGGAAAAAAAATTCATTGATTTTCATAAAAGTTCTTTGAACTAGAAAAAACTTCATTGAATTTGAAAAAATTCATGGAATTTGAAAAAAATAGTTCATCAATTTAAAAAAAGTTCACCGAATTCAAAAAAGGTTCACGAATTGAAAAAGAGTTCATCGATTTTACCAAAAAAAACGCGAAAATGTCAAAGGTTTGCGCATTTATCATTTATCAAAAATTTAAGAATAAAGAAAGAAAAAAGAAAAAAATACAAATAAAATTGCGCAAAAAACAGTAAGTAAATCAATTCAAAAGAAGGAAATTAGTCACGTCCGAAGAAAGTGGCCTGATGGTTATCGCGACCATTCTCAAAACCAGCAGGTCGCTGGTTCCAATCCTGCATACATCAATGTTCTTTGCTATTTATCAAAATGAGAACGCAATTAAATGGGCCGGCCAAGGTCGCGGTAGGTGGTGCACGCTGCAGGCGCCCGTTAACCAAATGCACGTATCGGACGCCCACCGTGCTGGACTGAAAATCCAGCCGATATGTGCGCAATTTCACAACCCGTCCTCTCACTTTCCCGCATCCATCCTCGACGCTCGACCAACTCCGCCCTTGACGTAGCTACCCACGCCCTCTATCGCTGCCATAATGGATCCACCAACACCCACCACCTTGTTCATCGCCCCACCGTACCGAATATCGAGATCGGCGCGTGAGGGACAAGGAGACCGAGAAAGCGATGGCGGCCAATCGGGCCACAAAGTCCAACCTCCTCCTCCACAGCGGACCACTGTGTCGGTGCCCCTCGGGCACACCCGCCTAGCAATATGGGAAGCATATCATATATCAATTGCCAAAGAAGTCCGACAACTCTTTGGAGAACGTTGCATGGAAAACAAAAATTTTCTATACACACGCAAGATCTATCCATGGAGATGCATAGCAACGAGAGGGGGAGAGCATCTACATACCCTTGTAGATCGCTAAGCGGAAGCGTTTATCAAAGCGGTTGATGTAGTCGTACACATTCACGATCCGTCCCAATCAAGTACCGAACGTACGGCACCTCCGTGTTCAGCACACGTTCATCTCGATGACGTCCTCGCTTTCTTGATCCAGCAAAAGGGGTGAAGTAGTAGATGAGTTCCGGCAGCATGATGACGTGGTGATGGTGGTGGTGAAGAACAATCTCCGCAGGGCTTCGCCAAGCACAATGGAAACTATGACGGAGGATAAACTAGAGGGGCCGGGGTTGCCGGCACACGACTTGGTGAATCTTGATCTATTCCGGGTGCTAGCCATGCCCCTCTATTTATATATTGAGCCCTGGGGTCGTTTCTTGGAGAAAGAGCCTCCTCAAAGTCGGTTTAGCCCACAAGGCAAGAGTCCTTCTCGGACTCCAGGACCAGACGCCAGGGTCCTTGGCGTCTGGCCCCTTGGCCTCTGAAAAAATGCCTTTTGCACCTTCCTAAAGCCTTGTGGGCTTTAACCCTTGGCCCAAATAAAGTGTTCTCATACCCGAACATTTCAGGAAACATCCAAAACCCCTTTCAGTGAATTCCGGAACCCTTTCGGAGATCAAACAATATTATCCCATATATCAATTTTTACCTCCAGACTATTCCGGAGCTCCTCGTCATGTCCGTGATCTCATCCAGGACTCAGAACAACATTCAGTCACCAACATACATAACTCATATAATACTATATCATCAACGAACGTTAAGCTTGCAGACGCCACGGGTTCGAGAATGATGTAGACATGACCGAGACACTTCTTCAGTCAATAACCAATAGCAGGACCTGGATGCCCATATTGGTTCCTACATATTCTATGAAGATCTTTATCGGTCGAACCTTTATGACAACATACGTAGTTCCCTTTATGTGTCGGTATGTTACTTGCCTGAGATTCGATCGTTGGTATCTCTATGCCTAGCTCAATCTCGTCACCAGTAAGTCTCTTTACTCGTTCTGTAATACATCATCTCGTAACTAACTCCTTAGTTACTTTGCTTGCAAGATTCTTGTGATGCTGTATTACCGAGAGGGCCCAAAGATACCTCTCCGTCACATAGAGTGACAAATCCTAATCTCGATTCACGCCAACTCAACAGACACCTTCAGAGATACCTGTAGAGCATCTTTATGATCACCCAGTTACGTTGTGACGTTTGATAGCACACAAGGTATTCCTTCAGTATCCGGGAGTTGCATGATCTAATGGTCGAAGGAATATGCATTTGACATTTAGGAAAGCAGTAGCAATAAACTGAACGATCATATGCTAAGCTAACGAATGGGTCTTGTTCATCACATCATTCTCCTAATGATGTGATACCGTTATCAAATGACAACTCGTGTCTATGGTTAGGAAACCTTAACCATATTTGATCAACGAGCTAGTCTAGTAGGGGCTCACTAGGGACACGTTATTTGTTTATGTATCCACACATGTATTTAAGTTTCCGGTCAATACAATTCTAGCATGCATAATAAATCTTTATCATAATTAAGGAAATATAATAATAACCATTTTATTATTGCCTCTAGGGCATATTTCCACCGGTCTCCCACTTGCGCTAGAATTAATAATCTAGTTCACATCGCCATGTGAGTAACACCCAAAGAGTTCACTAGAGTCAATAATCTAGTTTACATCGCCATGTGATTAACACCCAAAGAGTTCCAAGGTTGGATTATGTGTTGCTTGTGAGAGAGGTTTAGTCAACGGGTCTGCCATATTTAGATCTGTATATATTTTGCAAATTTCTATGTCTACAATGCTCTGCATGGAGCTACACTAATTAATTGCTCCCATGTTCAATACATATCCAGATTGAGACTCAGAGTCATCCGGATAGGTATCAAAGCTTGCATCGGCGTAACCATTTACGACGAACTCTTTATCACCTCCATAACCAAGAAACATTTCCTTAGTTCTTTTTAGGTACCTAAGGATAATTTTGACCGCTGTCCAGTGATCCACTCCTGGATCACTATTAGACCCCCTTGGCAACTCATGGCAAGGCACATAACATGTCTGGTACATAGCATGGCATACTTTATAGAACCTATGGCTGAGGCATAGGGAATAACTTTCATTCTCTCTCTATATTCTACCGTGGTCGAGCTTTGGGTCTTACTCAACTTCACACCTTGCAACACAGACAAGAACCCTTTCTTTGACTGATCCATTTTAAAGTTCTTCAAAAATTTCTCAAGGTGTCGGGGATATACCCAGCGGTATGACCCGGCCAGAGTTATGACCCGGCCGGACAAGGTGATTCACTAGAAGACCCGGCTGGAGCTAGGCGACTCACTGGCGATCTACCTGGACATGGCGGTTTACATATAACCCGCCTGGACATTGTGACCCACTGGAGACCCGGCGGGCGGATCAGATGGACAATAAGGTAGAAAGCCCATAAGGCGGGCTCACGTTATGATGGGCCGACTTAAGAGGAAAGGGATGACAAATATTTCCTTTATGAGGAAGCAAGACCCGGACTTGTATTTAACTTGTAAGATAAGATAGGCTTGTCCTAGTCCTACTAGGAATCCACATGTAACCCGCCCCTTTAACTTATATAAGGAGGGGCAGGGCTCCCCAAAGAGGGGAGGCGTCAAGAAACAATATCTAGGGCTAGACACAAAGGGGGAGCCGGCTTACGGCGACTCTCTCATGAGCATAATGAGATCTAGCCACAAACAGCATGTAGGGCTATTACCAGATGATGTTTCCCGGGGCCCGAAGCTATCTAAATCCTTGTCTTTATGTTGCATCTCTCGATTCCGATCAACCCCTCTCAAGCTACCACATAGATGCGTTGGCCTCGCGACTAAGTCCTGACACTAAGGACATCTACCGTGACAATTCCACGACAGTTGGCGCCCACCGTGGTGCTCGTGCACGGTGGTGTTCAGTTCTTGGAGGGTTTTTTCCCAGGGATCGAGAAGCTCACGATTGGTCCGATGAAGAAGAACTAGCATGGGAAAATCATGCACGATAACCCGTTATGGACATCCTTGGGACCTCATTGGAATTCAGTTCAATCGTCATCAACAAAATAACAGTGGCTCCATCACCGCACCGGATGGCTTGGATGTTCGTATCTACTGGAGGTATAGGATTTTTCCGGCGAGCGTTCAGAGATTTGAATCGCCCGGAGTCGAGATCGACAGAATCATCGTTGTCAGGGTCGGTTGTCTCCATTGTTTTTTTTGGTTGTCCGTATGGTTGTCCAACTCGATCGGCTCTTGGGCAAACTCTGCATTGATGAGTACATGCAATAAAGGCAAGTCCGAGTCCTATAAGGGAAGTAAGTCCCGACAGAAAAAAAGGAGAGAGGCAAAAAATCAGCTACCAGCCAAAGCAGCTAGTCACGTGGCCAAACCTCAAAAGAAAGAAAAAAGGGGGTGGTCCAGATTCGTGTTCCAGGAGGAGTCAATGATGGGAAGTCACGAACTGGACCTCCGCCCATCTCGTCTGCGTGGCCTCGCCCCGCCGCCCGTTTGGGCACGCGCGGCCTCACTCGCCATCACCGCCTCGCCCTCACTCCGGGTTGCCGGGGGACCCACAGCGGTCGCCGTCATCGTGGCCTTCCCCGCCACGTCGAGCCGCCGTGGCCGGCGTCGAACCGTCCGTCCTCGCGGGCGCCTCAGCTGTGGCCTCGCGCCTCCGTCTCAAGCGCGGCCCTTCCACCTTGCTTTTGCTGCAAGCCGTCGTTGCCCTCACACTTGGCCTCTCCAGGGACAGCGACAAACCTGCATGTCCGAGCTACGGTCCTCGCTCGAGTTACCGGGTCTCCGTACTTCGTTCAGCCCGCGGCTGTGGTTCCATCCCGCGCCGTTTGGCCGTCGCCGTTGTCTCGCGCCTCGAGCCGGTTCTAAGCCGTTTCGCAAGTTGACCGCCTCAAGCGCGCCGGTCCGCCGTTTGCCTATGCTCCTCCGGCCGCTAAGCCGCCCGACTCTTTTTCCGCTCTGCCACCGCAGTTGCTGTATGCACGGTCGTAAGTGCGAGGGAAGAAAGCTCAATGAGGGATTTTTCCAATCTACAGACTCTTAATCATGTTGTCAATAATCAGAAATAAAGGGCTGTTATACGGACATATTGGTGTTATCATTTTCAAGCTTTCTGAAAGATCAAAACTTCAGTTTAAGATAGACTGAATTTTTCTGCTAGTCATTTGCTTTGATTCCCCAAGACAGAGATAAGTGGTTACTACTGCTACTGCACATGCGATACATGCCGAAGTAGTATCAGAAGAGGAAAAGTGTCGATTATTGGTCTTCCAAAAATAATTGATAATGACATCTACTGATGGACAAGACATTTGGAGTGGATACTGCAGTGGAAGCAACACAACGAGCTATCAATTCTACATATATTAAGACAGATTTCGCATTTCATAGCATCAGTTAAGTGGAGTTGATGGAAACAAGTAGCGGATTTCTCACAGTACATACTTCACTGTCAAGCAGAATTCTTCGGCACCTTGAGCGTTTGGTAAAAACCAAGGGATTTGTTATCATGTTTGCGCTGGATAAACCACAACGTTACCAGTTTATCCATGGATGTTATATACGGGCCATCAATCATCAGAACAAAACAGGATCGCGCCCGCGATTGACTGACCGTTCACGTGGTTTTCCCGCGCCTGCGATCGACTCGCCCGTCCGCACTGGCTTACAACGCCGCGGCCGACTCTCTCGTCCGCACCGGCTTACAACGCCACGGACGACTCTCCCTGTCCGCACCGGCTTAGAACATCGCGTCCGACTTATCTGTCTGCTCCCACGGCTGACTCGGCCATGATTGATTTCAACTCCACCGGAGTCATTGTCAACCCTTCGACTGATATTTTCGGACAAATATATCAGGGCTCGTTCTGCACAAGTTGCCACCCCTGCTACATCAACTTTGCCCGTCTGCGAGGCTGACCACACATGCGATTGACTCGACTGTCCGTGCGGCTTACCGCGCTTGCGATTAACTCGCCCGTCTGCACCGGTTTATAGTGCCGCAGCCGATTCATCTGTTGTCCGGGTGAATCAGGTGATATCCATCCAAGTTTGTTTTATTATCACATGTTATTTTTGTCAAAGAACAAGTTTATCTTTGCCTTCAAAAAAAAAGAACAAGTTTATCTTTGCCTTGGTCTGCAATATTGTTTATGCAAGGCAATTATTTATGACAACAAAGTGATATTATAACGCGGAGGTGGAGGCACGCCAACATCTTTTGGCACAGGTGGTCGTCGTTACTCTACGGACTCCCGCACCGGCTTACAACGCCGTGGCTGTCTCTCGCGACCACGCCGGCTTACAACGCCGTGGCCGTCTCTCGCGACCGCGCTGGCTTACAACGCCATAGCCATCTCTTACGACCACGCCGGCTTACAACAAGGAGGACAACTTACCCGCCCGCACCGGTTTACAGCACCACGGTTGATTCATCTGTCTGAGCCGCCTTTGATGTTGCGGTCGTTTTTACGGCCCGTCTTTCGCGGCCGGGTCTACACCAACACACCGGGCCGCATTTTTCTGGATGAGCTATTTATTGAGTATGAGCAAGTCACTACTTGGGAAGCCCGGTTTCTCTTCCAACAAATTGGAGGCAAATTATCATATATTATCAACCGCCGTCTGCACTCGATGGCTCAATGGATAGGTGCACAAGTCGCCGGCACTACGGTTTGGTTAACTTCAAATAGCCAGTTGGAAGGAACCATTGGCCGAGTTGCTGACATGATTCATATGGGATCATTTATAATCCGCCGCAGTCACCTCAACCTTCTGTGGGTAATCACTAGCCTAACAAATCAGGTGAAATACATCCAATATATTTTATATTATATATTGTTTTCTTCAAAAGAGCAATTACTTTGGTTTGTAAGTTGTCCCATGCAGGATTCAAACCGGTCTATATCATGGTTAATTATGGAGAATCTCAAGCCAACTCCTCAAGTCGTCTTGAGACTCGGGGGCTACAATGATATGACTCGGCAAAATTAGCCGGTTTCAATGAATTCAAGAACTCCAGGTCATTAAAGGGAAAAATAACCCGGGCCCCAGAGATTACTGCTAGATCGAAGCTGTCAGAAGATTTCCGGCTCAAAAATAAGGACTCCGGTTTAAAATCCGGTTCAAGAGACATCTTTCTCCCACAAAGCACTAAAGCTCTTAAATCCGGTTCAAAAGCCGGCCCAGGGTAAACCTGTCCCTTACAAATTCTTGAAGCTCTCAAATCTGGTTCAAAATCCGGCTCAAGGTAAATTTGTCTTTCACAAATTTTTAAAGCTTTCAAATCCGGTTTAAAGTTCCGGTTCAAAAAGCATTAATCTCTCCCAAGTTCGAGTTCTCAGAAAAAATAAAAGGTTGCCAAAAGAACTTGCTGCCATGATACGCAGTTCAAACCTGGGTATCCTGCCTTACGGCTTATCTTATTATGATCACTTGGGGGCTTCCTGTTCAAACATAGGTCGTATTCGAACCAAAGAGAACATAGCTGTCGATACCCTCTTGATCGGCATACTGCCAAACCCACTAGGGGGCTTTCTTGATCATATCTGAATCATAGCTTAACCCCTTTGGGTCTGACGTGGGTCGTATCAAAACTAGCATCATTAAACAACTCTTATGGTCACTTGGGGGCTTCCTGTTCAAACATAGGTCGTATTCGAACCAAAGAGAACATAGCTGTCGATACCCACTTGATCGGCATCGCCAAAGCCACTGGGGGCTATATGATCGTATTCGAATCTTAGCTTAACCCCTTTGGAACGGTTTACTGATCGTATCTGAATCAGAAGCCTCAAAAAGTTTTATTCTATCTCTGGTAAAGTTTATTGTAGCCACAATTACTTAACTTGAGACCTTTTGGGGATTATATCTCAAATGTATTATAAGTATTTTATGATTAAACTCGTCTTGACTTTTGACTATAAGTCGCCAGCTTATGACAACCATCATTTATATGGAAGCATTGACTTCTAAGGATTGGGTTATCACCCTTACTACACAGGTCATGTAAACCGGCAGTACAAATTCAATATCACAGTGGTTATATGTGAGGTATTATGACCCGCCCTGCGGTAAACCACCAAGGGTTCTTGTGATCTACTTGTGTCCAGGATAAGACTACATTTGGGTGGTTACCTGCCCTAGTTTTTGACGATAAGTCGCCAGGGCATATGTTGTTTAAACTCTTTGTAGGATTTGCAGAAATATGACATATAAATGATTAAGTTCAAGCTCATTACCAAAGTTGATGCTTCAAAATGATGATCCGTTCTGGATTTTTCTCAAAGGCTATAAGCCGCCGGGTTATAAAAATTCCAGTTTACAATGGAGGCGTATTAAATCGCTATCGGCCAAGAGCCGCCGAGTATTGAAACTCCGGATTTACTTGTCAACCGATGAGGTATTCAAATCTTTAATAGCCAAAACTGACCGGATTTTCATGATGATATTGAATGATTGAGGTTTTCATACCGGATTATATTATTCAAATCTCGAATAGCCAACATGGTTGGATTTCTATTATGGTTATCAATAACCAGTGCTATGATTGAGGTTTTCAAAGTCGCTTTAGCGCAACGGCTATTATTTTTATCAATGGATATGATTTATTCTACAATGGAAGGAATAGTCCCGAGTCGTTGCAGGCTTACGACCTGGCACTTGGGGGCTAATGTAAAGTCATTTTTTGATCAACTTATTGAAGACCCGACTCATCCCATTGTAATGAGCCGGCCCTTGGGGGCTACCAATTGCTCCTGTCAAAAATTGAAGGTACACAAGCATTAATCCACTATATTGAACGGTCCACTATTTAGTTGGTGGAATACAAAGCTCTTAACCTTGTGGACGTGGGTTCAAGCCCCATGGTGGAGACTATATTATATGATGTTATTATCAATTATAAGTCCCAGCTCAATATTATCTTACTAAGCCAGCCCTTGGGGGCTACACATTGCTGTTCAAATTTACATGGTTATATCTACAAAGTCCCTGCTCATTGTTGCATAATAACCCGGCACTTGGGGGCTACATATGTGGAATATTCAGTTTATATGATTGAGATGAATAAACCGGATTTCTTCAAGGTTGCAACATTTATTGGAGCAAGTCTTAAACCGTCTCTTTGTTCTGCTCAAGACTTGGGGGCTACAGGTAATATGGATATAAGGAAGAAAGATCTTCAAATTATCCATTTTGAGCAAATCAGGAGGATCAATTACATAACCGGTGTCAACAACAATTATGACCCGACATCGTCTGTTTTATAATCCGGCAGTTTTTGGTAATGATAAATCGGCAAGTTTTACATCTTCAAGCTGGCTGAATATCATATGAGTATTTGAAGACCAAAATTATTTAACCCGGCGCCTTGGAAGCCGACTTAAGTGGATTATTCTTCACAATATTTTTCTGTGAGAAACCAACATCAGCAAATTGAATATGAAGCTAGCTTATTTGACCCGGATTTTCTAGATGAAGGAAATGACAGTTGGACTTAAGGATAATCAGGTCCCGTCTCAGGAGAATATTTAACCCGGAGCACAAGGAATTAAGGATTATCAAGTGCCGGCTTACAAGAATTTTTAACCCGGAGCACAACCTGTCGAAGTTGTTCTGGTGTTTATTTTTGCAGGATCAGTTTAACATGGATAAATCCAAATTAAACTGGGGGCTAATGTCGGGGATATACCCAGTGGTATGACCCGGCCGGAGTTATGACCCGGCCGGACAAGGCGATTCACCAAAAGACCCGGCTGGAGCTAGGCGACTCACTAGCGATCTGCCTGGACATGGCGGTTTACATATAACCCGCCTGGACATTGTGACCCGCTGGAGACCCGGCGGGCGGATCAGATGGACAACAAGGTACAAAGCCCATAAGGCCGGCTCACGTTATGATGGGCCGGCTTAAGAGGAAAGGGATGACAAATATTTCCTTGATGAGGAAGCAAGACCCGGACTTGTATTTAACTTGTAAGAGAAGATAGGCTTGTCCTAGTCCTACTAGGACTCCACATGTAACCCGCCCCTTTAACTTATATAAGAAGGGGCAGGGCTTCCCAAAGAGGGGAGGCAGCAAGAAACAATATCTAGGGCTAGACACAAAGGGGGAGCCGGCTTACGGCGACTCTCTCATGAGCATAATGAGATCTAGCCACAAACAGCATGTAGGGCTATTAACGGATGATGTTTCCCGGGGCCCGAAGCTGTCTAAATCCTTGTCTTTATGTTGCGTCTCTCGATTCCGATCAACCCCTCTCAAGCTACCACATAGATGCGTTGGCCTCGCGACTAAGTCCTGACACTAAGGACATCTGCCGTGACAATTCCACGACACAAGGTATGTGCTTTGTGAAAGTCCTATTAAGCATCTCGATCCATCCCTATAGATCTTGATGCCCAATATAAGCAGCTTCACCGAGGTCTTTCATTGAAAAATTCTTATTCAAGTATCCCTTTATGCTATCCAGAAATTCTATATCATTTCCAATCAGCAATATGTCATCCACATATAATATCAGAAATGCTACAGAGCTCCCACTCACTTTCTTGTAAATACAAGATTCACCATAAGTATGTATAAAACTATATGCTTTGATCACTTCATCAAAGCGTATATTCCAACTCCGAGATGCTTGCACCAATCCATAGATGGATCGCTGGAGCTTGCACACTTTGTTAGCACCTTTATGATCGACAAAACCTTCTGGTTGCATCATATACAACTCTTCTTTAAGAAACCCGTTAAGCAATGAATTTTTGATATCCATTTGCCAGATCTCATAATCATAAAATGCGACAATTGCTAACATGATTCGGACAGACTTAAGCATCACTACGGGTGAGAAAGTCTCATCATAGTCAACACCTTGAACTTGTCAAAAATCTTTCGTGACAAGTCAAGCTTTATAGACAGTGATATTACCATCAGCGTCTGTCTTCTTCTTGAAGATCCATTTATTCTCAATGGCTTGCCGATCATCGGGCAAGTCCACCAAAGTCCATACTTTGTTCTCATACATGGATCCCATCTCAGATTTCATGGCCTCAAGCCATTTGTCGGAATTTGGGCTCATCATAGTTTCTCATAGTTCGTAGGTTCGTCGTTGTCTAACAACATGACTTCCAGGACAGGATTACTGTACCACTCTAGTGCAACCTGTGTTCTGGTCGACCTACGAGGCTCAGTAGTAACTTGATCTGAAGTTTCATGATCATCATCATTAGCTTCCTCTCTAGTTGGTGTAGGCATGACGGGAACGGTTTTCTCTGATGTGCTACTTTCCAATTTGAGAGAAGGTACAATTACCTCATCAAGTTCTACTTTCCTCCCACTCACTTCTTTCGAGAGAAACTCCTTCTCTAGAAATGACCCATTCTTAGCAACAAAGATCTTGCCTTCGTATCGGTGGTAGAATGTGTACCCAATAGTTTCTTTAGGCTATCCTATGAAGATGCACTTCTCCGATTTGGCTTCGAGCTTATCAGGTTGTAGCCTTTTGACATAAGCATCGCATCCCCAAACTTTAAGAAACGACAGCTTATGTTTCTTGCCAAACCATAGTTCATACGGTGTCGTCTCAATGGATTGAGATGGTGCCCTACTTAACGTGAATGCGCCTGTCACTAATGCATAACCCCAAAATGATAAAGGAAAATCGGTAAGAGGCATCATATAACGCACCATATCTAATGAAGTACAGTTATGATGTTCGAACACACCATTACGATGTGGTGTTCCAGGTGGCGTGAGTTGTGAAACAATTCCGCACCGTTTTAAATGAAGGCCAAACTCGTAACTCAAATATTCGCCTCCGCAATCAGATCATAGAAACACTATTTTCTTCTTACAATGATTCTTCACTTCACTCTGAAATTCTTTGAACTTTTCAAATGTTTTAGACTTGTGTTTCATCAAGTAGATATAT
This sequence comes from Triticum aestivum, assembly GCF_018294505.1. Lineage (NCBI taxonomy): Eukaryota > Viridiplantae > Streptophyta > Magnoliopsida > Poales > Poaceae > Triticum > Triticum aestivum. Next base: position 370,609,685 of record NC_057807.1, read on the forward strand.
CCATACCTACTCAAATCATCTATGAAGGTCAGAAAATAATGATACCCTTTGCATGCCTCAACACTCATCGGACCACATACATCAGTATGTATTATTTTCAATAAGTCATTAGATCGCTCCATTGTTCTAGAGAACGGAGTTTTAGTCATCTTACCCATGAGGCATGGTTCACAAGTATCAAATGATTCATAATCAAGTGATTCCAAAAGTCCATCCGCATGGAGTTTCTTCATGCGCTTTACACTAATATGACCTAAATGGCAGTGCCACAAGTATGTTGCACCATCATTATCAACTTTGCATCTTTTGGCATCAATATTATGAATATGTGTATCACTATGATCGAGATTCAACGAGAATAGACCATTCATCAAAGGTGCATGAGCATAAAAGAAATTACTCATATAAATAGAACAACCATTATTCTCTGATTTAAATGAATAACCATCTCCCATTAAACAAGATCTAATATAATGTTCATGCTCAATGCTGGCACCAACTAACAATTATTGATGTTTAAAACTAATCCTGAAGGTAGATGTAGAGGTAGCGTGCCGCGGGCAATCACATCGACCTTGGAACCATTCCCGACGTGCATCGTCACCTCGTCCTTAGCCAATCTTTGTTTATTTTGTAGCTCCTATTTCGAGTTACAAATATGAGCAACTAAACCAGTATCAAATACCTAGGCGCTACTATGAGCATTAGTAAGGTACACATCAATAACATGTATATCAAATATACCTTTGTTCACTTTGCCATCCTTCTTATCTGCCAAGTATTTGGAGTCAGTTCTGCTTCCAGTGACCATTTCCCTTGTAGTAGAAGCACTTAATTTTAGGCTTGGGTCCAGCTTTGGGATTCTTCACGGGAGCAGCAACTTGCTTGCCATTCTTCTTGAAGTTCCCTTTTTTCCCTTGCCCTTTTTCTTCAAACTAGTCGTTTTGTTAACCATCAACACTCGATGCTCATTCTTGATTTCTACCTCCAGCGATTTCAGCATCGCGAAGAGCTCGGGAATCATTTTCGTCATCCCTTGCATATTATAGTTCATGATGAAGCCTTTGTAGCTTGGTGGCAGTGGCTGAAGAACTCGGTCAATAACACTCTCAACTAGAAGATCAATTCCCAGCTGAGTCAAGTCGTTATGATACCCGTACATTTTGAGTATGTGTTCACTGATAGAGCTGTTCTCCTCCATCTTACATCTATAGAACTTCTTGGAGACTTCATATCTCTCAACCCGGGCATTAGCTTGAAATATCAATTTCAGCTCTGGGAATATCTCATATGCTCTGTGGTGCTCAAAACACTTTTGGAGCCCCGGTTCTAAGCCGTAATGCATGGCACACTAAACTATCGAGTAGTCATTAGTCTGTGTTTGCCAGGCGTTCACAACGTCTAGATTAGCGGGAGCGGATGGGTAACCTAGCGGTGCATCAAGGACATAATTCTTCTATGCAGCAATGAGGATAATCCTCAAGTTATGGACCCAGTCCATGTAGTTGCTACCATCATCTTTCAACTTAGATTTATCTAGGAACGCATTAAAATTCAAGGGAACGGTGGCACGTGCCATTGATCTACAACATAGATATGCAAAAGACTATTAAGACTAAGTTCATGATAAATTTTAGTTCAAACAATCAAATTACTAATGAACTCCCACTTAAATCAACATCCCTCAAGTTGTCTAAGTGATACGTGATCCAAATCAACTAACCCATGTCCGATCATCACGTGAGATGGGGTAGTCTTCAATGGTGAACATCTCTATGTTGATCATATCTACTATATGACTCACATTCGATCTTTCGGTCTCCAGTGTTTCGAGACCATGTCTGTACATGCTAGGCTCGTGAAGTTTAACCCAAGTATTTTGCATGTTCAAAACTCGCTTACACCCGTTGTATGTGAACATAGAGTCTATCACACCCAATCATCACGAGGTGCTTCAAAACGACGAACTTTGGCAATGGTGCATACTCAGGGAGAACACTTTTATCTTGAAATTAAGTGAAGGGATCATCTAATAATGCTACTGTCGTTCTAAGAAAAATAAGATGCATAAAGGATGAACATCACATGTAATCAAAATACGTGACATGATATGGCCATCATCATCTTGTGTTTTGATCTCCATCTCCAAAGCATCGGCATGATCTCCATCGTCACCAGCATGACTGTTGGTGTCAAAACCGATGAATCTCGGGTAGGGGGTCCCGAACTATGCGTCTAAGGCTGATGGTAATAGGAGGTGGGTACACGATGTTTACCCAGGTTCGGGCCATCTCTATGGAGGTAATACCCTACTTCCTGCTTGATTGATCTTGATGAATATGAGTATTACAAGAGTTGATCTACCTCGAGATCGTAATGGCTAAAACCCTAGGAGTCTAGCCTGTATGATTATGATTGTGTTCGCCTCTACGGACTAAACCCTCCAGTTTATATAGACACCAGAGGGGACTAGGGTTGTACAAAGTAGGTTATAGAGAAAGGAATCTACATATCCGAATCGCCAAGCTTGCCTTCCACGCCAAGGAGAGTCCCATCCGGACACGGGAAGAAGTCTTCTGTCTTGTATCTTCATAGCCCATCAGTCCGACTCATGTCAACAATCTGGACGATCGAGGACCCCTTAATCCAGGACTCCCTCAGTAGCCCCTGAACCAGGCTTCAATGATGAGGTGTCTGGCGCACAGATTGTCTTCGACATTGTAAGGCAGGTTCCTTCTCCGAATACTCCAAAATAGTCTTCGAACACAGAAAACGTGTCCGGCTCTGCAAAACAAATCCCACACACAACCGTAGAGAGTATAATATTTCACAAGTCCAATCTACTGACAACTTTACGTAGCGTGACATCACGTCACCGCCTAGTCATTATTCAAACCATTTTTTAGCTTGCCGCTCCATATTTCGAGATGCGGTTTCATTGGCACTTCTTGTCAAAGCAGAGATCGTGTCCCCTTATTGTGAGATTCTCATCAATATGGGCATGGGTAACCCAACTGTGGCACCTGCACAGCCCTTGGGGAATAGGCGAGTTTTAAGGCGAGTGGGGAGGCGCTTGATATTCGCTGCCTTTATAAAGAGATAAGGATTCACCCCTTTCACCTACGCCTTCTCTCTCTCTTAGCCTCCCCCATTCTTGAGCTCCAACGCCCAAGTTCTCATCTGTTTTTCCCCAAGAAAGCACTCCCACCATGTCAGGACCTGGAGCACAGGGCAAGTGGTTGGCCTCCTCTGTCAAGGAGAAGGACATTATGAAGCTTTGGGATGCGGGATACTTGGCCAAGGAAATCGCCCACCGGCTCCCGACCGAGGGGCAGATCATCTCCACTCCGGAGCCCCATGAGAGGTTGGTGTTCATCTCCCACTTCATCCGCGGACTAGTTTTTCCTCTCCACCCATTCGTCCGTGGACTCATGTTCTACTACAGGTTGGATTTCCACGATCTGGCCCCTAACTCTATCCTCAACATCGCGACATTCATTGTCGTGTGCGAGGCCTTCCTCCGCATCCCACCCACTTCGGATTATGGCTGAAGACCTTCAATGTGAAGATGAAGGTGGTGAGTGGCCAACATGCAGAGTGCGGAGGCGCCATGGTGAGCAAGATGCCCAACGTCACATGGCCCAAAGGCTCCTTCGTGGAGACTGTCAAAGGATGGCAAAAATCATGGCTTTATATCACGGAGCCGCGCGGCACCACCTGGGTCGCGGCTCCCGCATTCCGGTCCGGAGCCCCGATCCGGCTCACCTCCTGGCCAGAGAAGGGCCTGGACTGGTCTGCATCGGACGAGCTAACAACGCTTCATACACGCATACAGAACATGATAAACAAGAATATCAAGCTCGTCAATGTGATCCAGGTGATGCTTATTCGCCGAATCCTACTATGCCAACGCCGGACTTGCTATTTATGGGAGTTCAATCTGGCCAAGCACTATGCTGCAGTTCTTCGACACCATGCACAAGACATCTGGAAGGTGCTCTTCAAGGCCAACGAGGCGCGGCCGGCCACGACCGAGGACCGCGGGCATGACTTAACCCACCCCCTAGTCCGGTAAGTTTTTTCATGTTTTCAACGTGTACCCTTTACTTGCATACTCGAGGAAGACGACTAAGCCTCCCTATTGATTTTTTCAGAGCTGGACAAAGAAGGCGGAGCGGATTTACTGTCCGGCTCCGCTGCTCGAAGACCCAGAAATCCCGCTTCTGATGAAGATGCTGGTTCCGGCACCCTATCAAGCGCCGGAGAAGAAGGCCATCCCCCCTGGGGGGGGGGGGGAGAAAAAAGAGGTCGGCCTCCATGCGTTTGGAGGCCGAAGCGTCCAAGAAGGGGAAGGCTTCCCTTCCGGACGACTCCACATCGGCCACCGACAGCAGCTCGGAGTGGCGCCCCAGGGACAAGCCCCTGGCCAAATCATGAGTACTCAAAAACCCGGACACATTCATATATTCGGCCTCACTACTTCATAGTATTAACGTGTTGAATCATGCATTCACAGTCCGGATCGGTCCAACCTCGAGCGGTCCTTATCTTCGGAGGATTCGCTGGACCCGGAGGAGATGGACAGCAGGACCCTTCCAGTGGCCTCCTCACCCAAGGACATGGATGGCGCCGAGGTGTCGTCCCGAAGGATCCCAGCCGAGGGAGAGACGCAGGAGGCCATCTGGGAGGCGCCGGAGGGTGATACCTCGGCTGCCGGACACATGGGGGAGCAAACTGATACGTCTCCGTCGTATCTATAATTTTTGATTGTTCCATGCCAATATTATTCAACTTTCATATAATTTTGGCAACTTTTTATACTATTTTTGGGACTAACATATTGATCCAGTGCCGAGTGCCAGTTCCTGTCTGTTGCATGTTTTATGTTTCGCAGAAACCCCATATCAAACGGAGTCCAAACAGGATAAAAATGGACGGAGAATTATTTTGGAATATTTGTGATTTTTGGGAGGAAGAATCAACGCGAGACGATGCCCGAGGTGGCCACGAGATAGGGTCCCACGCCCACTTAAAGTGGGTGCCCCCCACCCTCGTGGGCCACCTGTAAGGCGGTTGATGCCCTTATTTGGCCGCAAGAAAGCTAATTTTTGGAAAACAATCTGGGCAAAGGTTTCAATCCAATCGGAGTTACGGATTTCCAAATATAAAGGAAACGGTGCTAGGGCAGAATTCCAGAACGCAGAAACAGAGAGATAGATCCAATCTCAGAGGGGCTCTCGACCCTCCCAAGCCATGGGAGCCAAGGACCAGAGGGGAAACCCTTCTCCCATCTAGGGAGAAGGTCAAGGAAGAAGAAGAAGAAGGGGGGCTCTCTCCCCCTTGCTTCCGGTGGCGCCGGAACGCCGCCGGGGGCCATCATCATCACCGCGATCTTCACCAACACCTCCATCATCTTCACCAACATCTCCATCAACTTCCCCCATCTATATCCAACGGTCCACTCTCCTGCAACCCGCTGTACCCTCTACTTGAACATGGTGCTTTATGCTTCATATTATTATCCAATGATGTGTTTCCATCCTATGATGTCTGAGTAGATTTTCGTTGTCCTATTGGTGGTTGATGAATTGCTATGGTTGATTTAATTTGCTTGTGGTTATGTTGCTGTCCTATTGTTCCCTCCGTGTTGCGCAAGCGTGAGGGATTCCCGCTATAGGGTGTTTCAATACGTTCATGATTTTTTTATAGTGGGTTGCTTGAGTGACAGAAGCATAAACCCGAGTAAGGGGATTGTTGCGTATGGGATAAAGGGGACTTGATGCTTTAATGCTATGGTTGGGTTTTACCTTAATGAATCTTTAGTAGTTGCGGACGCTTGCTAGAGTTCCAATCATAAGTGCATATGATCCAAGAAGAGAAAGTATGTTAGCTTATGCCTCTCCCACATAAAACTTGCTATCGGTCTAGTAACGTAGTCAATTGCTTAGGGGCAATTTCACAACTCCTATCACCACTTTTACACACTTGCTATATTTACTTTATTGCATCTTTATCTAAACAGCCCCTACTTTTTATTTACGTGTTATTTATTATCTTGCAAACCTATCCTATCACACCTACAAAGTACCTCTAGTTTCATACTTGTTCTAGGTAAAGCGAACGTCAAGCGTGCGTAGAGTCGTATCAGTGGCCGATAGGACTTGAAAGAGTATTTGTTCTACCTTTACCTCCTCGTTGGGTTCGACACTCTTACTTATCGAAAGAGGCTACAACTCTCCCGTATACGTGCGGGTTATTAAGACCCTTTTCTGGCGCCGTTGCCTTGAGTCATAGCGTGGGGTGAATATTCTCGGGTGTGCTTGTTTGCTTTATCACTAAGTAATTTTTATTTGCTGTTCTTAGTTGTTTTATATCTTTAGTTATGAGTAGGAAACGAAAAATACCAAAAAAATTAGTTGTACCTACTACACCAATGGTTGAAGAACCACTCAAAATCTATCACACTACTGAAGCTTTTTACTTGGATCATCTTCGATCCCTTTGTGCTCGTGCTGAAACCCCAACTAGCTTAGTTGAGGGCAAATCTTTAGATGAGCATGCTTGTTATGTGCGACACCGTATATCTAGAAAAGGGAAACTATTATGGGATCAAATTCAACGTTTGCAATGCTATGCTTGGAATTTATGTGAAATTTATGATATTACTTGTTGTTCTGAAAACCCTAAGAAACACCTTCCCTACCAATGTGAGTTTATTGATAATGGAATCGTATCTTCATATGCTAAGGGTTTTTATAATTACTATGATGTTCAACAAATTGAAGAATTTGTTGCTTTTAAGGGTGCTTATGAAATTGCTTCTTTGATTGAAAAGTATGATGCCACTCTTTACAAATCTGAAATTTTTGCCATACTTGAATGTTGTTATGATAATTATGCTTCTAATGCCTATGTTAAACTATATATTGAGAAATTCTCCGCTGTCCAAGAAGAGATTAATATTTTGCAGGAGTCTATGGAAGAAGAAATTGATGAAACTGTGAGCTCACTGGATGAAAAAGATGACGAGGAGAGCGAAGAACAAAAGGAGGAAGAGTGGATTGATCACCCGTGCCCACCTTCTAATTGGAGTAACTCTTCAACTCATACATTGTTTAATTCCCCTTTGTGCTTACTGAAGGATGATTGCTATGGTGATTGCTATGATCCCGTTGATTCTCTTAAAATATCCCTTTTTGATGATGCTTGCTATGCTTGTGGCCAAGATGCCAATATGAATTATGCTTATGGAGATGAACTTGCTATAGTTCCTTATGTTAAACATGAAATTGTTTCTATTGCACCCACGCATGATAGTCCTATTATCCTTTTGAATTCTCCCAACTACACTATATCGGAGAAGTTTGTGCTTATTAAGGATTATATTGATGGGCTGCCTCTTACTACTACACATGATGATTTTGGTAGATATAATATGCATGTGCTTGCTGCTCCTACTTGCAATTATTATAAGAGAAGAACTATATCTCCGCCTCTTTATGTTTCCAACACGATAGAATTGCAAGAAACTACTTATATTATGCATTGGCCTTTACTATGTGTGCATGAATTGTTCTTTTATGACATGCCAATGCATAGGAAGAGAGTTAGACTTCGTTGTTGCATGATATATGTTACTTTGTGCTCACTACTAAATCACAAATCATTGTTAATTAAAATTGGCTTTGATATACCTTGGGATCCGGGTGGATTCATTACTTGAGCACTATATGCCTAGCTTAATGGCTTTAAAGAAAGCGCTGCCAGGGAGACAACCCGGAAGTTTTAGAGAGTCATTTATTTCCGTTGAGTGCTTTCATATAGTTTAAAAACACAAAAAATAAAGAGGGGAACCTAAAAACTTTTCGAAAAGGAAAGTGAAAGTGAGAAAGACAAGCATTGTTGAAGTGGGAGCTAGACTTGAACTTTGTTCATGCTCACGGAAACTTTGTGAATCTTGATTACAGAAACTTTTCATCAAAAATAATTATCCCCTTGTAAAATTCCATTGTATTATAAAAATAATGTGCCAAGGTTTGCCTTTAGGATGTTTACAATGCTTGTTGGTTTGTACGGTGCAGGACAGAAACTTTGGCTGTAGTGCGCGATTTTAAATTTTTAACTGGTATGTCAAACGGTTCTGATTCCTTTTGCAATGTCTTGCTGTACAACTTGTTTATTTGTCCTAATTTTGGTAGAATTGTTGGGGTACCAGAAGTATGGTGAATGTTCAGATTGGTACATACTGTTCTGTTTTTGACAGATTCTGTTTTTGATGCATAGTTTACTTGTTTTGATGAATCTATCAATTTATATCAGTGGATTAAGCCATAAAAAGTTATATTATAGTAGACACAATGCAAAAACAAAATATGAATTGTTTTGCTACAGTACTTAGAGTGGTGATTTGCTTTATTATACTAACGGATCTTACCGAGTTTTCTGTTGAAGTTTTGTGTGGATGAAGTGTCTAACCGAGGATGTCTCGATATGAGGAAAAGTAAGAGAGGCAAGAGCTCAAGCTTGGGGATGCCCGAGGCACTCCAAGTAAATATTCAAGGAGACTCAAGCGTCTAATCTTGGGTATGGCCCGGAAGGCATCCCCTCTTTCTTCAACAAGTATCGGTATGTTTTCGGATTCGTTTCGTTCGTGCATTATGTGCAAGTCTTGGAGCGTCTTTTGCATTTAGTTTTCACTTTTCTTTTATGCACCATGCTGGTATGAGATAGTCCTTGGTTGATTTATAGAATGCTCATTGCACTTCACTTATATCTTTTGAGTATGGCTTTATAGAATGCTTCATGTGCTTCACTTATATCATTTGAAGTTTGGATTGCCTGTTTCTCTTCACATAGAAAACCGCTATTTATAGAATGCTCTTTTGCTTCACTTATATTTGTTAGAGCGTGGGCATATCTTTTGTAGAAATAATTAAACTCTCTTGCTTCACTTATATCTATTTAGAGAGATGACTGGAATTGGTCATTCACATGGTTAGTCACAAAATCCTACATAAACTTGTAGATCGCTGAATATGATATGTTTGATTCCTTGCAATAGTTTTGCGATATAAAGATGGTGATATTAGAGTCATGCTAGTGGGTGGTTGTGGATTGTAGAGACACTTGTGTTGAGGTTTGCAAGTCCCGTAGCATGCACGTATGGTAACCGTTATGTGACAAATTTGAAGCATGGGGTGTTTCTTTGATTGTCTTCCTTATGAGTGGCGGTCGGGGACGAGCGATGGTCTTTTCCTACCAATCTAACACCTAGGGGCATGCGTAGTAGTACTTTTCTTCGAGGGCTAATAAACTTTTGCAATAATTATATGAGTTCTTTATGACTAATGTGAGTCCATGGATCATACGCACTTTTACCTTTCCATCATTGCTAGCCTCTTCGTTACCATGCATTGCCCTTTCTCACCTCGAGAGTCGGTGCAAACTTCGCCGGTGCATCCAAACCCCGTGATATGATACGCTCTATCACACATAAGCCTCATTTTATCTTCCTCAAAACAGCCACCATACCTACCTATTATGGCATTTCCATAGCCATTCCGAGATATATTGCCATGCAATTTCCATCATCTTCATATACATGACTTGAGCATTTATTGTCATATTGCTTTGCATGATCGTAAGATAGCTAGCATGATGTTTTCATGGCTTGTCTGTTTTTTGATGTCATTGCTACGCTAGATCATTGCACATCCTGGTACACTGCCGGAAGCATTCATATAGTCATATCTTTGTTCCAGTATCGAGTTGTAATATTGAGTTGTAAGTAAATAAAAGTGTGATGATCATCATTATAGAGCATTGCCCCATGAAAAAAAAGAAAAAAAGAAAAATAAAAAAAGGGGAAGGCCAAAGAAGCCTAAATAAAAAAGGGGGCCAAAGAAGCCACCGAAAAAAGAAAAAAAATAAATAAAAAAGGGGCAATGTTACTATCCTTTTTCCACACTTGTGCTTCAGAGTAGCACCATGTTCTTCATATAGAGAGTCTCCTATGTTGTCACTTTCATATACTAGTGGGAATTTTCACTATAGAACTTGGCTTGTATATTCCAACGATGGGCTTCCTCAAATGCCCTAGGTCTTCATGAGCAAGCAAGTTGGATGCACACCCACTTAGTTTTCAGTTTGAGCTTTCATACACTTATAGCTCTAGTGCATCCATTGCATGGCAATCCCTACTCCTCACATTGACATCAATTGATGGGCATCTCCATACCCCATTGATTAGCCGCATCGATGTGAGACTTTCTCCCTTTTTGTCTCATCCACATAACCTCCATCATTATATTCTATTCCACCTATAGTGCTATATCCATGGCTTGCGCTCATGTATCGTGTGAGGGTTGAAAAAGCTGAAGCGCGTTAAAAAGTATGAACCAATTGCTCGGCTTGTCATCGGGGTTGTGCATGATGGGAGCATTTTGTGTGACGAAAATGAAGCATGGCCAAACTATATGATTTTGTAGGGATAAGCTTGCTTTGGCCTTGTTGTTTTGAAAAGACATGATTGCTTTATTAGTACGCTCGAAGTATTATTGTTTTTATGTCAAATGATAGACTATTGCTTTGAATCACTCGTGTCTTAATATTCATGCCATGATGAGACATATGATCAAGATTATGCTAGGTAGCATTCCACATCAAAAATTATCTTTTTTTATCATTTACCTACTCGGGGACGAGCAGGAATTAAGCTTGGGGATGCTGATACGTCTCCGTCATATCTATAATTTTTGATTGTTCCATGCCAATATTATTCAACTTTCATATACTTTTGCCAACTTTTTATACTATTTTTGGGACTAACATATTGATCCAGTGCCCAGTGCCAGTTCCTGTCTGTTGCATGTTTTATGTTTCGCAGAAACCCCATATCAAACGGAGTCCAAACAGGATAAAAACGGACGGAGAATTATTTTGGAATATTTGTGATTTTTGGGAGGAAGAATCAATGCGAGACGATGCCTGAGGTGGCCACGAGATAGGGGCCCACGCCCACTTAAAGTGGGCGCGCCCCCACCCTCGTGGGCCACCCGTAAGGCGGTTGATGCCCTTCTTTGGCCACAAGAAAGCTAATTTTGGGAAAACAATCCGGGCAAAGGTTTCAATCCAATCGGAGTTACGGATCTCCAGATATAAAGGAAACGGTGCCAGGGCAGAATTCCAGAACGCAGAAACAGAGAGATAGATCCAATCTCGGAGGGGCTCTTGCCCCTCCCAAGCCATGGGAGCCAAGGACCAGAGGGTAAACCCTTATCCCATCTAGGGAGAAGGTCAAGTAAGAAGAATAAGAAGGGAGGCTCTCTCCCCCTTGCTTCCGGTGGCGCCGGAACGCCGCCGGGGGCCATCATCATCACCGTGATCTTCACCAACACCTCGATCATCTTCACCAACATCTCCATCACCTTCCCCCATCTATATCTAGTGGTCCACTCTCCCGCAGCCCGCTGTACCCTCTACTTCAACATGGTGCTTTATGCTTCATATTATTATCCAATGATGTGTTGCCGTCCTATGATGTCTGAGTAGATTTTCGTTGTCCTATTGGTGGTTGATGAATTGCTATGATTGATTTAATTTGCTTGTGGTTATGTTGCTGTCCTATTGTGCCCTCCGTGTCTCGCAAGCGTGAGGGATTCCCGCTGTAGGGTGTTTCAGTACGTTCATGATTCTTTTATAGTGGGTTGCTTGAGTGACAGAAGCATAAACCCGAGTAAGGGGATTGTTGCGTATGGGATAAAGGGGACTTGATGCTTTAATGTTATGGTTGGGTTTTACCTTAATGAATCTTTAGTAGTTGTGGACGCTTGCTAGAGTTCCAATCATAAGTGCATATGATCCAAGAAGAGAAAGTATGTTAGCTTATGCCTCTCCCACATAAAACTTGCTATCAGTCTAGTAACATAGTCAATTGCTTAGGGGCAATTTCACAACTCCTATCACCACTTTTCCACACTCGCTATATTTACTTTATTGCATCTTTATCTAAACAGCCCCTACTTTTTATTTATGTGTTCTTTATTATCTTGCAAACCTATCCTATCACACCTACAAAGTACCTCTAGTTTCATACTTGTTCTAGGTAAAGCGAACGTCAAGCGTGCGTAGAGTCGTATCAGTGGCCGATAGGACTTGAGAGAGTATTTGTTCTACCTTTAGCTCCTCATTGGGTTCGACACTCTTACTTATCGAAAGCGGCTACAACTATCCCGTATACTTGCGGGTTATCACAAACCCCCATGGATACTGACGATGGGGGCCATATCCAATTCGCCCCCCAGCCGAATACAATTCTGGAGACCCATACGACTCCGGAATCAGGCAAGCCGCATCTTTCGAAAGAAGGAGGTGTGCTTATTCCGCCGATGACCTCTGTCCATCCAGAGGCACCGGATAGTTTGTTGGAAGCGCTGCGAGGCGCTTCCATTGTTGAGGAACATCCTATCCTTATGGGTATGGTGGTTGAGAGGATCCAGTCCGTGAAGAGCGGACTGACCGAAGCCTGCACAAGCCTTCTAACGGGCTTTGAGGTAAGCAACGCAATTATAAAAAGAATGTCACAGTATAGACAGTAGCCCATGATACTCTGTCCGGTGTTCGGAAAGAAAAGCCGAACAGAGGATCAAATAATTTTTGCATGAGACTAACCTAACAGGTCTATGTGAACAAGCAGGTGTCGCTGCTGGCTGTGACCTCTTGTACTACTCAGGTCTCCGGACTGAAGCAGAGTCTAGAGCGGACCGAGGAGGAACTCATCCGTGTGAAGAAGCAGCTGGAAGATAGTCAAGGTATGCAATAACCTTGTATATATTCAGGAAGGATGAATGATTTGTGCTGACTAAAGTGCCATTTTATTTGTTAGGAGTGGCGACCGAGGTGGAGACCCTCAAGAAGGCGTTGGCCGAGGCCGAGGAGAAAGCGTCCATGGAAAAGGCCGCCCGTGAAAAGCACGAGGCCAGGGTCAGTGAGGTCCAGTAGGAGCTCTAGGACACCGTGAAGAAATGCGAGTCCTTGGAGCACAAACTTGCGGATCAAGAGTCCGAACTGGACAAGGCCCGCCAAAATGCACACGATGCCCGGGTTGAAGCCCAAGGCGCCCTCCAGGAAATCCAGGAGGCCAGAGAAATTGCGGTGGATGTGGCCTTTATTATGGAGAGCAAATATGTGAAGAAAAGTTTCCTCTTACTGACCCGGATTTGGAGTTCTCTAGGGGCGTTTGTGGATCTGCCGCGTAGCGTTTCAGACGATGCGGAATTCTTCCAAGCCGAAGAGGGGAGCTCCACGGAGAAGCTATTTTGGTCGCAATACCTTGCGCCAGAATACCCGATGCCCTTTAGCGATCAGCTGAAACAGCTGGTCGAACTGCATAGGGTGGCCGAACTAGCCATGAAGGATTTAATAATCCGGCTATGGCCTGCCGAAGCTATGCCCAGCAGCTATTTCGGGCTCGTGAAGCGGCTGGTCAATGCCTGCCCCCGGCTTGGTGCCATCAAGTGGTCGGTCTGCATCGACGGCGCGTGCATGGCCTTCGCCCGAGTCAAGATGCATTGGGTGAAAATGGACGCCGTGAAGGTTGCGACGGAGGGACCGCCCGCGGGCAATGAGCACTGCATGCCCGAGCTATATTTTGGCAATGTCCTGGACGGGTCCCGCCTTGTGGCGGAGCAATGTGCTAAGGATGTTATCTTTGAATGAATACATTCATGTTATCCTGTCATGTACTGTGAGACAAGACCGTTATGTAATATAATGCTTGTTATTTAAAATTCTACCTCCTGTGCAGCCATATTGTTAAATCTGAAAGTTGGCCAGTCGTCGGCTTCCGCCCCCACGTAGGTAGTACGGGGGTGTTCGGGATAAATCTAAACACTATTTACTCCAAAGTTTGGTCCTTAAAGGAGGTGTTTAGCGCAACGAACCAGGCAATCGGACTATGTGGCTTTATCACTCTCACTTAGCCATGGGAGTTTGACAATAAAAATTTAGGCGCATCCCCTAGTATTCGTAAATCCGAACTTGGGATGCTGTAAACACCTGATCGGATATAAACCGATTCATAGCATAATGCGGAAAAAATCGCTAAATATTTGTAACCTCTTGAACAGCTGACCGGCTCACGCCGCATCATGACAGTCAGTTTTTGGCTTTCTCTACTGAGGTGCTCATCCGGATGAACAAGGACAGAATCGCAGTAGTTCTCCCTTTACTACCCTTACCGATACAGCGGAACGTAAGGTAGTAAGCACAGGAGCTGGGCAACCCAACTATTGACCAAAGGCATGATTCGGAGCCAATGCATATAATGCTATAACTCGGGGTGCCGAACTGTACTGTAAAAAGTGTTCGGACTTTGTTGCCTTAGTATGGAGCATAATGAAGCCCCTGGCGAATTGAGGCATACCAGAGTGTACGGGTGCAATTTGATAAGAATATCAAGTAAAAGAAAAATGAAATAATAGGCTAATGCTGCAAGAATTAGGCCACAAACTATTTTTTCATTGTAGTTTGTTTAATACATCAAAGCGTATTTTGTACATGTAGTGCGATAAGCAACAACACTATTTGACATGCCACGACCAAGTGAGAGCTACGTGCGGGTCTTTAAGACAGGCATAACGATCGTTTAAAGAGACCACTTGGAAATTCCCTTATACATCAAAGCTTGTTGACGTCTTGGTGTACCTGTCCCTTGATAGGTCCAACAATCAGGCCACCAGGAGAGGTCTGGGAAGAAAAAAAGGGGACCTGAAAAGAAAAAGGGAAAAGTGAAAGTATGTGGGTCCAGGATAGGTCGAGCCGTATTATGGACCACGATCTAGCTGTGCCTCCATCTATGCCCATGGTATTTTGAGTGCATAGTTATGTCGCGCGGTACAAATGTCGCTGTTTGGTCGGGACTGGGACGGAGGCCAAATTGCTAGTCAAGCTCTTGACGAGCTAGACTGTCCTGTTGTAGAGTATTTCGGACTTGTTTGACGGTGTCCGGGAGCTTGGCCGCCGAATTAATGTTCTGCCTAAAAAGGCCGCTCTGTACTTCTGCTGTGAGGGCAGAAGTGTGCTCCTGAATACGGAGGGAGCGTTCCGTGTTTCCATTGACTGTTATGACACCATGTGGTCCGGGCATCTTGAGCTTGAGATAAGCATAGTGTGGCACCGCATTGAACCGAGCGAATGCGGTTCGTCCGAGCAGTGCGTGATAACCACCGTGGAAGGGGCGATATCGAATATCAACTCTTCGCTTTGGAAGTTATCCGGAGATCCGAAGACCACCTCCAGTGTGATTGAGCCCGTGCAGCAGGCCTCTACACCTGGTATGACACCTTTAAAGGTGGTTTTTGTAGGCTTGATCCTTGAGGGATCAATACCCATTTTGCGCACTATATCGTGATAGAGCAGGTTCAGGCTACTGCCACTGTCCATGAGGACTCGCGTCAGATGGAACCCATCAATAATTGGGTCGAGGACCAGTGCGGCTGAACCGCCACGACGGATACTGGTCGGATGATCCCTGCGATCAAAGGTGATCGCGCAGGATGACCATGGGTTGAATTTTGGGGTGACTGGCTCTATCGGGTAGACTTCCCTAAGCGCGTGCTTCCGCTCCCTCTTGGGGATATGAGTAGCGTATATCATCTTCACCGTTTTAACTTGGGGGGAAACTTCTTCTGTCCCCCTATGTTCAGTGGCCTGGGCTCCTCGTCATCCCCTTGCTTTGCGACTCCTTCTCCTTGTTCTCGACATTTAAACTTGCCGGCCTGTTTAAAAACCGAACACTCTCTGTTGGTATGATTGGCTATCTTATCAGGAGTGTCATGGATTCGACATGGACGATCGAGTATGCAGTCCAAACTGGATGGGCCCGGATTGTTTCTTTTGTATGGCTTCTTCCGCTGATCGGACTTAGAGCCACTGAATCCGGCGTTGACCACCGTGTCTTTGGTGTTGTCACCATTGCTTCGACGCTTGTGTCTATTGCATCGGGGCTTGCCATTGTTGTTTTTGGCTTCAGAAGTGCCAGGTTCGCTTGTATTGTTATTGGTACGGGCTAGCCAGCTATCCTCGCCCGTGTAAAAGCGAGTCATAAGCATCGTGAGGTCTGCCATAGACTTCGGCTTTTCTCTGCCGAGGTGTCGAGCGAGCCATTCGTCACGGATGCTATGTTTAAAGGCCGCTAGGGCTTCGGCATCCGGATAGTTGACGATCTGGTTCTTTTTAGTTAAGAACCTAGTCCAAAATTTCCTGGCTGACTCTCCAGGCTGTTGAACTATGAGACTTAAGTCATAGGCATCCGGAGGTCGGACATATGTACCTTGGAAGTTGTCGAGGAAGGCATCTTCCAAGTCTTCCCAGCTGCCAATGGAGTTTTCATGCAGACTGTTCAACCAGTGCCGAGCTGGTCCCTTGAGTTTTAGCGGGAGGTATTTGATGGCATGAAGATCATCACCGCGGGCCATATGAATATGGGGAAGAAAGTCCTCAATCCATACCGCGGGGTCTGTTCTCCCATCATAAGACTCGATGTTCACGGGTTTAAATCCTTCCAGGAATTCATGTTCCATTACTTCATAAGTGAAGCAAAGGGGGTGTGCGACGCCTCTATATTGGGCCAAGTCGTGACGTAGCTCAGACGGAGTTCGTCTGCGGTCTTCGGTCCGAGCATGGTTATGTTTGTCATGTCCGACCGGATGGTCATCATCGCACATCGGGGCACGCCCCTGCGATCCGTAGATCGATCTGGTCTGACCTGCTCTGTTTTCCAGGTCATGCCGCAGGTCATATGTGTATCCCCAACTGTTGTATTTCTGTTTTTATGGTGAGGTAGTGTGGGCTGGTGTTCGGCTCGAGTAGCCGCTTTGTCCCGGCCACGTGGTGGTCGGTCAGCCGCATTATGTGCTGGTAGAACGGGCTCCAGCGCCTCGTCATCAAATATTAGGGTAGCAGTTTGAGCTTCGGGTAACTTTTGGTTGGGTGCTCGAGGCCGTATTCCTCGGCTGCGAGGACATTAGTCCATCTATCGTTGAGCAGATCTTGATCAGCTTGAAGCTGATGCTGCTTCTTTTTCAGGCTCCGTGCAGTGGCTATTAGCCGGCGCTTAAAGTGCTCCTGATCGACAGGCTCCTCAGGCACGATAAAGTCTTCGTCGTCGAGGCTCACCTCGTCCTTGGAGAGCGGAAGGTAGTTGCTGTCCTCCGAGTCTTCGTTCATGGCCTGTTCATCGGGGCTAACTCGCCCATCTTCCTATTCGTCCTGTTCAGAAGTTGGCTCAACGAGGTCTTCATTGTGTTCGGCATCGTCCGGAGTATTATTTTCTCCTGTGCGGGTTTTGTTGCTTTTTCCATGGTGTGGTTTAGAGCGGCGCCGCTGATGTTGTCGCTTTGGCTGTATCTCAGGAGGTTTATCCTCGACTGGATCCTTCTCATCTTCGCCGTTGTTCTCTTTGGGTGTATCCACCATGTATATGTCATACGAGGAGGTGGCTGTCTAGCACCCTGTAAGCAGTGGTTTATGTGCCTGCTCCTCTCCGACATCGCCGTCCATACCGTCGATGTCTTCGGAGTCATAGTCGAGCATGCTGGTTAGGTCTTCGACAGTGGCTATGAAGTGAGTGGTGGGTGGGAAACAGAATTCTCCGTCATCAGCCTTCAATCCAAACCGGATATAGTTCGGCTGAGATTCTCTTGATAAGGAGAGGTCTCTTAATGAGTTTAGCACGTCACCCAAAGGCGAGTGCCAGAAGATGTCTGTGGAGCTGAACTCAGCGATCGGCGCCCAATCAGGTTCGATGGGCGCAGATGCACGCGGTTCGGGACCTATGGCCGGAGACGAATCCGAGGTTCCGTTGACATAGGCCCCGCTCGGGGTTGGATCTGTGTGCGGCTCTAACGCCGCTGAGTCTGCGGACTCCATGACAGGGTTAAGCTTCCCGTCCTCGGACGGTGCAATCTGTTCTGAATCTAGGGCCATGGCAGTTACAGGCGCTATCTCCTGAGCACGGTCTGATGACAGATTTAGGTCATGTTCATCGTGGTGGCAGGGAGCGGCCGTCATGGGCCCGAATCCGTCGAAGATCAGGTCTCCGCGGATATTGGCCACATAATTCAAGCTTCCAAACCTGACCTGGTGGCCAGGGGCATAGTTGTCGATCTGCTCCATATGGCCAAGCGAGTTGGCCCGCAGTGTGAAGCCACCGAATACGAAGATTTGTCCGGGGAGGAAAATCTCCCCCTGGACTGCATTGTTGTAGATGGTTGATGGAGCCATCAAACCTTTTGCTGACGATGCAGCGGAACTCTCAATGAAAGCACCAATGTCGGTGTCAAAACCGGCGGATCTCGGGTAGGGGGTCCCGAACTGTGCGTCTAAGGCTGATGGTAACAGGAGGCGGGGGACACGATGTTTACCCAAGCTCGGGCCCTCTCTATGGAGGTAATACCCTACTTCCTGCTTGATTGATCTTGATGAATATGAGTATTATAAGAGTTGATCTACCTCGAGATCGTAATGGCTAAAACCCTAGGAGTCTAGCCTGTATAATTATGATTGTGTTCGCCTCTACGGACTAAACCCTCCGGTTTATATAGACACCGGAGTGGCCTAGGGTTGTACAAAGTCGGTTACAGAGAAAGGAATCTACATATCCGAATCGCCAAGCTTGCCTTCCACGCCAAGGAGAGTCCCATCCGGACACGGGAAGAAGTCTTGTGTCTTGTATCTTCATAGCCCATCAGTCCGGCCCATGTCAATAATCCGGACGGTCGAGGACCCCTTAATCCATGACTCCCTCAATGACACCTTGATCTCCATCATAGCTTCGGGGTCGTCCCGCCAACTATTGCTAACACATAGTGATAAAGTAAAGCAATTACATGGTGCTTAGAGAATGACACGCAGGTCATACAATAATTAAAGACAACCCTAAGGCTCGTCCCGGTTGTCGTACTCATCAACATGCAAGTCGTGAACTTATTACAAAACATGAACCCTCATTCATCAACATATATCAAATCATATCTTGACCATATCACATTGCAACATGCCATGCAAAAACAAGTTAGACGTCCTCTACTTTGTTGTTGCAAGTTTTAAGTGGCTGCTATGGGCAACTAGCAAGAACCATTCTTACCTACGCAAAACCACAATGGTGATTATAAAGTTTTCTGTTTTAACCTTCTGCAAGGACCGGCTGTAGTCAAATCCGATCCAACTAAAGTAGAAGAAACAAACACCCGCCAACCACCTTTATGCAAAACAAGTTGCATTTAAGTCGGTGGAACCTGTGTCATGTACGTGGACATGTAACGTTGGTCCGGGCCGCTTCATCCCACAATATCGCCGAATCAAAATAAGAAGTTGGTGGCAAGAAGTATGAACATCACCGCCCACAACTCCTTTGTGTTCTACTCATGCATATCATCTACGCATAGACCTGGCTCTAATACCACTATTGGGAACGTTGCATGGAAAACAAAAATTTTCTACGCACACTCAAGATCTATCCATGGAGATGCATAGCTACGAGAGGAGGAGGGCATCTACATACCCTTGTAGATCACTAAGAGGAAGCATTTATCAACGCGGCTGATGTAGTCGTACACCTTCATGATCCATCCCGATCAAGTACCAAACGTATGGCACCTCCATGTTTAGCACATGTTCAGCTCGATGACGTCCTTGCCTTCTTGATCCAGCAAGAGAGGCAAAGTAGTAGATGAGTTTCGGCAGCACGACGGCGTGGTGACGGTGGTGGTGAAGAACAATCTCCGTAGGGCTTCACCAAGCACAACGGAAACTATGATTGAGGATAAACTAGATAGGTTGAGGTTGCTAGCACATGGCTTGGTCAATCTTAATCTGTTTCGGGTGCTAGCCCTACCCCTCTATTTATAAGTTGAGCCCTGGGGTCACTTCTTGGAGAAAGAACCTCCTCAAAGTCGGTTTAGCCCACAAGGCAAGAGTCCTTCTCGGGCTCCAGGACCAGACGCCAGGGTCCCTGGCATCTGGCCCCTTGGCCTCCGCAAAACTGCCTTTTGCATCTTCCTAAAGCCCCGTGGGCTTTAAACCTTGGCCCAAGTAAAGTGTTCTCGTACTCGAACATTTTGGGAGACATCCGAAACCCCCTCCGGTGAATTCTGGAACCCTTCCGGAGACCAAACACTATTATCCCATATATCAATTTTTACCTTTGGACTATTCCAGAGCTCCTCGTCATGTCCATGATCTCATCCAGGACTCCGAACAACATTCGGTCACCAACATACATAACTCATATAATACTATATCGTCAACGGCGTTAAGTGTGCAGATCCTACAGGTTCGAGAATGATGTAGACATGACCGAGACGCTTCTCCGTCAATAACCAATAGCGGGACCTGGATGCCCATATTGGTTCCTACATATTCTACAAAGATCTTTATCGGTCGAACCTTTATGACAACATACGTAGTTCCCTATGTCTATTGGTATGTTACTTGCCCGAGATTCGATCATCGGTATCTCTATACCTAGTGCAATCTCGTCACCAGTAAGTCTCTTTACTCTTTCCGTAGTACATCATCTCGTAGCTAACTCCTTAGTTACTTTGCTTGCAAGCTTCTTGTGATGTTGTATTATCGAGCCCAGAGATACCTCTCCGTCACATGGAGTGACAAATCCTAATCTTGATTCACGCCAACTCAACAAACACCTTCAGAGATACCTATGGAGCATCTTTATGACTGATGTCTACTACACAACTTGTTCTTGTAGACTCGTGTTGGGCCTCCATGCGCAGAGTTCTGTAGGACAGTAGCAATTTTCCCTCAAGTGGATGACCTAAGGTTTATCAATCTGTGGGAGGCGTAGGATGAAGATGGTCTCTCTCAAACAACCCTGCAACCAAATATCAAAGAGTCTCTTGTGTCCCCAACACACTAAATACAATAGTAAATTGTATAGGTGCACTAGTTCGGTGAAGAGATGGTGATACAAGTGTAGTAATGATAGTATATATTGTTTTTTTTGTAATAGAAACAATAAAAAATAGCAAGGTAGCAAGTAAAAGAAGTGAGCACAAATGGTATTGCAATGCTTGAAGGCCTAGGGTCCGTACTTTTGCTAGTGCAATCTCTCAACAATGCTAATATAATTGGATCATGTAACCATCCCTCAACATGTGATGAAGAATCACTCCAAAGATCTTATCTAGCGGAGAACATAAGGAGAAATTGTTTGTAGGGTATGAAACCACCTTAAAGCTATTCTTTTTGTTCGATCTATTCAAGAGTTTGTACTAAAATAACGCGAAGTTATTCTTTCTGTTTGATCTATCCTAGAGTTCGTACTAAAATAACACCATATGATACACATCAACCAACTCTAATGTCACCTAGATACTCCAATGTCACCACAAGTATCCATGAGTTAATTATACGATACACATCAAACAATTTCAGATTCATAATACTCAATCCAACACAAAGAACCTCAAAGAGTGCTCCAAGATTTCTACCGGAGAAACAAAGACGAGAACATGCATCAACCCCTATGCATAGATTAACCCAATGTCACCTCAGGAATCCGCGAGTTGAGTGCCAAAACACATATCAAGCGAATCAATATGATACTGTCACGCCCAAGATGCGACCCTATCCTAAAGGAACTCAAAGGTCCCACCAAGGATAGAAGCGCATCTTGAAGACGCTTTTGCAAGGTGGATATCATTACACAAACCATTACATAATAGTTGGGGATACATACATAAGGCACAAACGCCCCAAGAATACATCAACATCATACAAGAGATCAACATCCGACTATGGATAGTACACAAACAGAAACTCAAACAATGTCCACCCTGCTAGCCCAGGCTGCCGACCTAGAACCTATCCCCTGGTTGAAGAAGAAGCAGAAGAAGAACTCCAAAACAAGCAAACATCGCTCTCGCGTCATGATCATCGCATAACCTGTACCTGCAACTGTTGTTGTAGTAAACTGTGAGCCACGAGGACTCAGCAATCCCATTACCATGGGTATCAAGACTAGCAAAGCTTAATGGGTAAGGAAGGGGTAAGTGATGAGGTTGCAACAGCGACTAAGCAAGATATGGTGGCTAACAAACGCAAATAAGAGCGAGAAGAGAAGCAACGGAACGGTCGTCAACTGGTATTGATCAAGAAGTGATCCTGAACTCCTACTTACATCAAACATAACCCAAAAACCGTGTTCACTTCCCTGACTCCGCCGAAAAGAGACCATCACGGCTACACACGCGGTTGATGCGTTTTAATTCAAATCAGGTGTCAAGTTATCTACAACCGGACATTAACAAATTCCCATCTGCCACATAACCGCGGGCACGGCTCTCAAAAGTTTATACCCTGCAGGGGTGTCCCAACTTAGCCCATCACAATCTCTCATGGTCAACGAAGGATATTCCTTCTCCCAGGAAGACCCGATCAGTCTCGGAATCCCGGTTTACAAGACATTTTGACAATGGTAAAACAAGACCAGCAAAGCCGCCCGATGTGCCGACAATCCCGATAGGAGGTGCACATATCTCGTTCTCAGGGCAACATCAGATAGGTCAGCCTACGAGTAAAACCAGCCCTCGAATTGCCCCGTGGTGGCCCTGCAGTCTGCCCGTTTTGGACCAACACTTAGACAAGCATTGGCCCAGGGGGGCTAAAATAAAGATGACCCTCGGGTTAATTACTCCCAAGGTAAAGGTATAGGTGGTAGGCAAATGGTAAAACCAATGTTGGGCCTTGCTGGATGAGTTTTATTCAAGGCAAACTGTCAAGGGGGTCCCATAAATCACCCAACCGCGTTAGGGACGCAAAATCCGGGAACATAATACCGATATGACGGAAACTAGGGTGGCAAGAGTGTAACAAAACACCAGGCATAAGGCCGAGCCTTCCACCCTTTACCAAGTATATAGATGCATTAATTAAATAAGAGATATTGTGATATCCCAACATAATCCTGTCCACCATGGAGCAATCTTCAACTTCACCTGCAACTAACAATGCTATAAGAGGGGCTGAGCAAAAGCGGTAACATAGCCAAACAACAGTTTGCTAGGAAGGGTGAAAAGGTTAGGGGCTGACATGGCAATTTGGGGAGGCTTGAAGAACAAGTGATAGGAAGTGCAGCATAGCGATAGAACAAAGCAACTAGCATATCAATGATAGTAATGAGATCCAAGGTGATGGTCATCTTTCTTGAAATTCCGCAAGGAAGAAGAATGAGTCCATGAAGAAGATGAAGCCATGAAGACGAACCAAGCGTAGACGAACGAATCCTCACGATCGCAACGAAACAGGAACTATCGAGAAGAAGCACACAACATGGTAAACACACCACACATATACATGACATGATGCTCAACCAAGTATGATGCAAGATAGACTACATGAAACTACTCATGTCAAGAGATGATGCATACAAGAACAACATATCCAAGCGAGTTTAAATGAGGCCAGAAACAACATATAACAAATCCGATAAGTCCTCATATGCAAATTTCGAAATTGGTCCAGATCTGAATAAACCTTATGTTCAAGTAGTTGAACAGCAAGTTAAAATGCACCATGACGATCTACACAAAATTCTAGTCAAGTTACATATAAAGTACAATTAGTTCGGAGCTACGGCCTAGAAGATATGAGCAAAACGAGTTAAACATGGCATTGATGCAAAATGTGTTCAAACATCAAGCAAACACTCTCAAAACAAGGATGCAACATGGCATAATGAAACTACATGCAATTCTAAGCAAGTTTCATATAGAGCACACTCAAAACGGAGCAACGGTTCAACACATACACTCCAAACAAGATATAACAACAATCTGTCCAAAACAGCAAGTAGTCATCTTGCAAGCATCAAAACAATATGCTACAGCAGCCCAACATGAAGACAAAAGGCATGGACAAGTTGTACAGGTAAAGCAAAACAAAACATGAACACCTAGCTATCTCCAGAAATCACTAGAACATGCTCAAAAGGACATGACAAGATTGCAAATAATAATAGTTCACAAACTTAGCAGCAATAACATCAGGTTGCAATGTTTAGAGAAATCAAACAATATGTTATAGGAACTTAACATGGCAAACAAATGCATGGCATGCTAGTACTAAAGACAAAGAACAAAACTCCCTTACTAAATTAATTCCAAAGATCAACAAAAAACATGGTAGCAACCATGCAAACATGGCATATGATATGACAGATTCAGACATGGCAGGAACAACAATAAGTAGGCATGTTGGTGATCTTGTAAAACTCACCACAGAGAAACACATGGCATTAAAAGGCAACCAACAGTAAGAATACACATTTATGAAGCTAAGAATGGCAAGAAAAAGTTCATAGGGTGCATGGATCACTAGCAAAGCTCATGGCAATACTGAACTTAATGTTAACAGGCTGACAACAACATTATTTAGCAACTTGAGAGCGAGATTACAACAAGCTAAAGTAGACTATAAATGCAACCAGGGGCACGGATGGATAGAGAATGACATTTATAACAAAACATCCTTAGTGAACATGTCTAGATTATGCATAGAATGATATAGCAGATTCAGCCTAGCAAAACAGCAACAGCAAGTATCCTACTTCACGAGCTCGATGCACTCACTATGAGACTCAAAAAAAATACATGGATTGCACCACGGTAAAGATGGCATGATGTAGCTCAAAACTCATGTAGACGCCAAGCTCATAGGATGCACACACAAAATGCAACGAAAAAGACAAATCACCAAGTTCTATTAACAGACAACAGTTAACATCATATAGCACTCTTGCAACGATTATTAGGTCATCAAGATGACCTCAAACAAGCATGGCACTATGGAATGAAATGTAGAGCACCTCATGCTGAACATTTTGATATATTACACGCACAAAACGGAGCATCACACAAGAAGTTACAGCAGGTCAAAAATGCAGACATATCATGAGTTTTTAGGGACTTAGACGAAAAATCACCTCGCGGGAGAAGTCAACGCGGGATCGGGCGGAGCGGGACGGCAGGATCCAGGGCGCGGGGAGGCCGTTTGGTTGGAGGGACCGGTGGATCTCATCCCGATCCACCGGATCCGACCGGCGACGAGTCCGGCGAGCGGCGCGGCGGTCGGAGGCGACGACGGCGGAGGCGGCGCGACGAGGCTCGGGCGGTCGGCACGGGGTAGATCCGGGGCGGCCGGAGCTCCCGTGGCGGCGACGACCATGGAGGCGAGGCGAGCTCGCCGGTGAGGGGCGAGGCGAGGGACGGCGGAGCGGCATGGTGACGACTAGGACAGCCGGCGGTGGCAGGTGCCGGCGAAGGGTGGCGGGGCACACCGGTGGCGGGGGCTGGAGCGACGTGGGGAGGAGATGGGCGGCAGCGGACGGACTCTGGCGGCGGCGCGAGGTCGTCGGCGGGGGCGCGGGGGGCGCGGGCTTCGTCGGGCGGCGGCGCACGGTGGAGGACGGCAACGGGGACACGTGGCGGCGGCGGATTCATCGGGGACGGCGGCGCTGGACGTGTCTGGCGGCGCAGAGAAGGGTGGAGCTAGGGTTAGGGGTGAAATTGATCCGAAAATGGAGAGGGGAAGACGTTTTTATAGGTAGAGGGAGCTAGGGGAGTCCAAATGGAGAGCGGTTTTCGCCCACACGATCACGATGCAACGACCGAGAGCATGGAGGGGGTTTGGATGGACTCATGGGCTATGGTGAAGAGAGGCTAGGCTGCAAAGAGAGAGGGGTTTCGGGCTACGCGGTTAACCGTTGGGGCATCAAACGACCTCCAAATGGAACGAAATTTGACGGGCGGTCTGCCGGTGATATACCAAGGCCACTCGGCAAATCTCGGTCCATTCCGAGAATGCTTAACACCCGCTCACAACAAGAGACAAAAGGGGGACGTCGGAGGACATAGGAGTGTCGGATTGCAAAATGGACAACAGGGAAAAAGCTCGGATGCGTGAGACGAACACGTATGCAAAATGAGATGCACATGATGACATGGCAAAGTGCAACACACAAGCACATGACATGGCAACGATGGCGAATAACTGGCAGACACCTGGCACATCGGATCCTGGGCGTTACAGATACCCCATTGTCACCACATGTATTCATAGCAAGAAATACATCAAGTGTTCTCAAATCCATAAAAGTATTCAATCCGGTAAGAACAAAATCTCAAATGGAAAACTCAATTCACAACAAGATAGAGATGGGAAAACAGCATATGATCCAACTATATTAACAAAGCCTGTGATACATCAAGATCATGGCATCTCAAGAACACGAGAGAGGAAGAGAGAGAGAGAGAGAGAGAGAGAGAGAGAGAGAGAGATTAAACACATATGTACTGGTACAAGCCCTCAGCCCCGAGGGTGGACTACTCCCTCCTCATCACGGAGACCATAGAGATATTGAAGATGGCCTCGGGTGATGATCTCCCCCTCTGGCAAGGTGCCAAAACATGGTCTAGATTGGTCTTTCGTGGCTACAGAGGCTTGCGACAGTAGAAATTCTGATCTAGGGTTATCTTCGGGGGTTTTGGAATATTTGGGAATTTATAGGGCGAAGAGGCGGTGTGGGAGGTCACCAAGGTGGGCACAACCCACCAGGGCGCACCTGGGTCCCCAGGCACGCCCACGTGGGTTGTGCCCCCATCGAGGCACCCCTCTGGTACTTCTTTGGCCCATGTTGTTGCTTCTGGTCCATAAAAATTCTCCAAAAAGTTTCGCTGCGTTTGGACTCCATTTGGTACTGATATTCTGCGAAGTAAAAAACAAGCAAAACATAACAACTGGCACTGGGCACTATGTCAATAGGTTACTCCCCAAAAACGGATATAAAGGTGCTATAAAATAATTTTAAAACATCCAAGAATGATAATATAACAGCATGGAACAATAAAAAATTATAGATACGTTGGAGACGTATCAACCATCACCCAGTTAAGTTGTGAAGTTTGAAAGCACACAAGGTATTCCTCCGGTATCCGGGAGTTGCATGATCTCATGGTCGAAGGAATATGCATTTGATATTTAAGAAAGGAGTAGCAATAAACTGAACAATCATATGGTAAGCTAACAGATGGATCTTGTCCATCACATCATTCTCCTAATGATGTGATCCTGTTAGCAAATGACAGCTCATGTCTATGGTTAGGAAACCTTAAACATCTTTGATCAACAAGCTAGTCTAGTAGAGGATCACTAGGGAAACAATATTTTTTTATGTATCCCCACATGTATTTAAGTTTCCGGTCAATACAATTCTAACATGAATAATAAACCTTTATCATGATTAAGGAAATATAATAATAACCATTTTATTATTGCCTTTAGGGCATATTTCCATCATCTTTCACCTCTAGCAGGGCTCCGTTTTACACCACCTCAATAATATGTAGGGGAGCATGCTACGCAAAGAAAAAGAAAATTACCACACATGAGCAAACCCAGGATCACTATGGAGGTGCGGGTAAGGAAGATCATACCAACAATCAACACAATAAAAGTAGAGAAGATTGTTGGTGAAGCTTGCTGATTCACACAACTAGGTTATACCTCCCAGTCATGAGAATTTTTGCTGGAATGATCCGTCCAAGGTATCCACGTGTACCGATCAGGCCTTTAGCTCTCCGATCCCCTAGACGGAGCGATGATACGTCTCCAACGTATCTATAATTTTTTATTGTTCCATGCTATTATATTATCTGTTTTGGATGTTTAGTGGGCTTTAATATGCTCTTTTATATTATTTTTGGGACTAACCTATTAACCGAAGGCCCAGTGCCAGATTCTGTTTTTTTGCCTATTTAGAGTTTTGCAGAAAAGGAATAGCGAACGGAGTCCAAACAGAATGAAATCTTCGCGACAATCTTTCTTGGACAGAAAGCAAACCAGAAGACTTGGAGATGAAGTCAGAGACGTAACGAGGAGGCCACGAGGCAGGAGGGTGCGTCCAGGAGGGTAGGCGCGCCCCCACCCTCGTGGGCCCCTCGTAGCTGCACCGACCTAGTTCTTTCGCCTATATATACTCTTATACCCTAAAAACATCAGGGGAGCCACGAAACCACTTTTCCACCGCCACAACCTTCTGTACCCGTGAGATCCCATCTTAGGACCTTTTCCAGTGATTTGCCGGAGGGGGATTCGATCACAGAGGGCTTCTACATCAACACCATTACCTCTCTGATGAAGCGTGAGTAGTTTTCCATAGACCTTCGGGTCCATAGTTATTAGCTAGATGGCTTGTTCTCTCTCTTTGATTCTCAATACAAAGTTCCCCTTGATGTTCTTGGAGATCTACTTGATGTAATACTCTTTTGCGGTGTGTTTGCCGAGATCCGATGAATTGTGGATTTATGATCAAGATTATCTATGAATATTATTTGGTTCTTCTCTGAATTCTTATATGCATGATTTGATATCTTTGCAAGTCTCTTCGAATTATCGGTTTAGTTTGGCCTACTAGATTGATCTTTCTTGTCATGGGAGAAGTGCTTAGCTTTGGGTTCAATCTTGCAGTGTCCTTTCCCAGTGACAGTAGGGGCAGCAAGGCACGTATTGTATTATTCCCATCGAGGATAAAAAGATGGGGTTTTCATCATATTTCTTGAGTTAATTCCTCTACATCATGTTATCTTGCTTAATGCGTTACTCCGTTCTTTATGAACTTAATACTCTAGATGCATGCTGGATAGCGGTCGATGTGTGGAGTAATAGTAGTAGATGCAGGCAGGAGTCAGTCTACTGACACGGATGTGATGCCTATGTTCATGATCATTGCCTTAGTTGTCATTATAATTATGCGCTTTTCTATCAATTGCTCGGCAGTAATTTGTTCACCCACCGTAATACATGCTATCTCGAGAGAAGCCACTAGTGAAACCTATGGCCCCGGGTCTCTTTTCCATATTATTGAATCTCATTTACATCTTGCTAGTTTCCGATCTATTATTTTGCAATCTTTACTTTCCAATCTATACATCAAAAATACCAAAAATATTTACTTTATTATCTCTATCAGATCTCACTTTTGCGAGTGACCGTGAAGGGATTGACAACCTCTTTATGCGTTGGTTGCAAGTTCTTGATTGTTTGTGCAGGTATTCGGTGACTTGTGCGTCGTCTCCTACTGGATTGATACCTTGGTTCTCAAAACTGAGGGAAATACTTACGCTACTTTGCTGCATCACCCTTTCCTCTTCAAGTGAAAACCAACGCAAGCTCAAGAGGTAGGAAGAAGGATTTATGGCGCCGTTGCCGGGAAGATCTTCGTCAAGTCAAGCCATACCAAGTACCCATCATAAACTCTTCTCCCTTGCATTACATTATTCGCCATTCGCCTCTCGTTTTCCTCTCCCCCACTTCTAAAACAATTTTTGAAAACCTTTGTGAGGGAGTCCTGGATTAGGGGGTGTCCGGATGGCCTGACTATGACCTTTGGCCGGACTCCCGGACTATGAAGATACAAGATTGAAGACTTCGTCCCATGTCCGGATGGGACTTTCCTTGGCGTGGAAGGCAAGCTTGGCGATACGATATGAAGATCTCCTCCCACTATAACCGACTCTGTGTAACCCTAGCCCTCTCCGGTGTCTATCTAAACCGGAGAGTTTTAGTCCGTAGGACGAACAACAACCATACCATAGGCTAGCTTCTAGGGTTTAGCCTCTCTGATCTCGTGGTAGATCCACTCTTGTACAACCCATATCATCAATATTAATCAAGCAAGAGTAGGGTTTTACCTCCATCGAGAGGGCCCGAACCTGGGTAAAAACATCGTGTCCCTTGTCTCCTGTTACCATCCGCCTAGACGCACAGTTCGGGACCCCCTACCCGAGATCCGCCGGTTTTGACACCGACATTGTTATTATTATATTTCCTTAATCATGATAATAGTAGTGCGGCCCCAACCCAAGCCCTCGCCAAATGGTGATATCGGTACCACGCATACATAATTACGCCTTAAAGATACCATGGGCATAAGGGGAGGGGCACAACTACGGCACGCCCAGAATGCGGCTCAACCGCACTAAGGGGATCCCTATTCCGCCGTTTCCTTTTTACACACTTTCAGGACCCAACTCTTCGGAAGGCCTGTCCGGCAATACACTCGCCGAACAAACGATGCAACAGCCAGGGAGAGAACAAGCCGCGTCAAATGTCCAGGTGGTCTCTATAACGAGCTTAATACCTGTTTTACTTAAAATCCCGCAGCTTGCCCCTGGAGGGGAACATGTCAAATAATCCCATCTCTTGCTTATCGCACTACTTGTATCGTTCTGCTCTCACAGCAGCTCTTTTTTAATAAACAATACATAGCTCTTATCTATTATTGTACTCATCTATTTTCTATACACACAAATATGTTCAGTCATGACATTCTGCAACCGTACACTTTGGTACGGCCAACACACCAGGGGCTTAAACACCCCATAACATGGTGTGAGAAGACCAAACACTCTCATGAGTGCGGCACCCCGAACTTATAGCACTATATGCATCGGCTCCGAATCATGTCTTTGGTCAATAGTTGGGTTTGCCCGGCTCCCATGTTTTGGTACCTTACGTTCTGCAATGTTGGCTAAGGTAGCGCTGGGAGAACTACTGCAATTGTGCCCCAGTTGAGCTGGGTTAACACCTCAGTAGAGAAAGCTAAAACTGACCATCATGATAGTGTGAGAGACCAGTCGCTGTTCGCGAGGTTTTTCGAGTCCTTAAAGACTTATGCCGCTTAGAGCGAGGAACCGGACTTATCCGGCCTAGGCGTGGATAGCGCCCCGAACTCGGTCTTCCGAATACTAGGGGCTTCGCTGAAATTTAAAATTATAGAATTCTATGGCTAAGTGAGAGTGATAAAGCATTATAAGTCCGACGGCCTGGTTCGTTGTGCTGAGCGCCTCCCTAGATGGACCCAAGAATGGGAACAAGAGCGCTCAGGTTTATCCCGAACACCCCAGCACTCGTGGCATGGGGGTCGAAGCTGACGACTTGCATCTCTCAGATTTGATAAACGGCTGCACAGAAGGTAATATTTTAAATTAACAAGCGTTGCTTAATGCACATGAACAAAGTTTTCAGCGTACAGGATAACAAATGCGAGTCTACTAAAAAATTACATCTTTGGAGCACTCATCCGCTATACGGCGGGCACCCTTCAGGACGCCCTTATAATACATCTCGGGCGTGCGATACTCCTTGCCCGGCGGTGGCGCATCCGTCAAAAGCTTCTCCGCGTCCAGCTTGCCCTAGTGCACTTTAGCACGGGCAAGGGCCCAACAGGAACCTTCAATGCAGACGGAGTGCTTGATGACCTCAATCCACGGACAAGCGTCCACCAGTCGCCGCACCAGACCGAAGTAGCTCCCAGGCATGGCTTCCCTAGGCCATAGTCGAACTATGAGGCCCTTCATGGCATGTTCGGCCACCTTGTGGAGCTCGACCAGCTACTTCAGCTGGTCGCTCAGGGGCACCGGATGCTCGGCCTCAGCATACTGAGACCAGAACACCTTTTCCATCGAGCTCCCCTCCTCGGCTCGGTAGAACGCGGCAGCATCAGAAACACTACGGGGCAGATCGGCGAACGCTCCTGGAGAGCTCCGGATTTGGGTAAGTAATAGATAATTTACTTTCACATGCTTGCTTTGCATAAAGAATGCCTTACCCGCCGCTATTTTCTTTATTGCCTCGATCTCCTGGAGGGCCTTCTGGTCTTCGGCCTTAGCATTTTTGGCACTCTCAAGAGCCAAGGCGAGCTCGGACTCTCGAGTCTTCGAGTCACGCTCCAAACTCTCGTGTTTTTCCGCGAGAGCCTGGAGCTCTTGCCGCACCTCCGCCACCCGCGCCTCCTGCTTCTCTCGCTCGGTGCGCTCCAAGGCCGCACTATTCTTGGCCTTGGACACCGCCTCCTTCAGGGTCGCCACCTCGGTCGTGGCCCCTGCAACATTTACGTTGGTCCTGTCATTATTTGCAACCAAGTATTTCTATATACATTTACATGCGGTACTACGTACCCTCTTTATCCTCGAGCTGCTTCTTGGCACGGCCGAACTCGCCCTCGGACCGCTCGAGGTTTTCCTTCAATGCATTGACCTCCGCAGTCAGTGCGGCAGAGGTTAGCAGCGCAGCCTGCATTCCCATATTGACATATTTTTATTAGACTCCTGCGTATATCTTTTTAGATCCTCAGCTCGGCTTTTCTTTTCGAACGCCGAACTGAGCATCAGGGGCTACTGTCTATGCGGTAACATTTTTATATATTTTTGAACACATACGTCAAAGCCTGTTAACAGGCTTGTACAGGCTTCTGTCAGCCCGCTCTTGGCGGACTGAACCTTCTGAATCACCGCACTCATAACAGCGCGGTGTTCCTCGTCGATGGAGGCACCGTTAAGCACCTCCAGCAAATTGTCCGGCTCCTCCGGATGGACGGAGGTCGCCGACGTCGTAGGCTTGCCCTTCTTATGAAGGCGCCGCCTGTCGGACTCTGGAACCATTGATGGTTCCGGAGCAGTGTCCGGCCCGGGGCTGGACTTGGATCTCTCCGGGGCTTTACCCCTTGGGCCTGGAGTCCGGGAGGTCGCCTTGCGGCGCCTCCAGGACCACCTCCTCCTGGTTTAGTCCCTTTTGGGACTCCACCTTGGCGTCATTCATAGGGAGAGGGGAGGAGGCCGTTGGAAGTGAAGCATTATTCACATCCGACGAATCCAAGGAGCCGCTCGTCGAATCGTCGAGCCGAGCCTTGGGCGGACTGCATGATCAAATACGGCGTCAGCAAATGCCAAATAATGCAGGGGCATCATAAGTTATTCGGATGAACGGATGCTTACGATTTTGCCAGGGGCTTGACCCTGGATGGCCATTCCTCCCCGCCGTCTTCGGTGTCGGAGGTGTAGTCCAGAAGGAGGGTTCTCCCTTTCTTGGACCCTCCGGCCTCCCTAGTTGGGGCGGCTTTCCTTTTCTTCCCTTCCCCCGTTGGAGGGGGAGAGGCTTCTTCTTCTTCCTCCTCCTCGTCCTTAGAGGCGGAGGGCCCTTCGGGGTTGTCGGGCGATGAATCCGACACCACCAGGCGCCGGGAACTCTTTCGAGTCCCCGTGGCCTTCTTCTTGGCCTTCTTCTCCGGCACCACATGAGGTGCTGGAACCAGCAGCTTCGTCAAGCGAGCGTCGGCTGGGTCTTCGGGCAAGGGAGCCGGACAGTTGATTTGTCCGGCCTTTTTCTGCAAATCCTGTTAAAGAGATGGGGGTTTAGGTCCCGCATAGAATCAAATCTATGAGAAACAAATATCCCATAAAGGGAAAATTAAGCTTACCTCGCTGGCTTGGCGCTCGGCGCAGAAACCGCGATCCTCGGTGACGGGAGGAGAGACCTCGGAGCTCTTGAATAGCACCTTACAGGCGTCCCCATGCTTTGTGTCGAAGAGCCGGGACAGAGTCTGATGCTGGGCTGGGTCGAACTCCCACAAGCTGAAAGCCCGTCGTTGACATGGGAGAATCCGGCGGAAGAGCATGACCTGGACTACGTTGACGAGTTTAACCTTCCTGCCGATCAGGTCTTTGATGCAGGTTTGAAGTTCGGTCACTTCCGCCGAACTACCCCATGATAGGCCCGTCTCTTTCCAAGATGTGAGCCATGTGGGGATACCGTATCGGAATTCGGGGGCTGCTGCCCATTCAAGGTCACGCGGCTCGGTGATATAGAACCACCCCGATTGCCACCCTTTGATGGTCTCTACGAAGGCACCCTCGAGCCATGTAACGTTGGCTATCTTTCCCACCATGGCACCTCCGCACTCCGCTTGGCGGCCGCCCACGACCTTCGGCTTGATGCTGAAGATCTTCAACCATAGGCCAAAGTGAGGCTGGATGCGGAGGAAGGCCTCGCACACGACGATAAAAGCCGAGATGTTGAGGATGAAGTTCGGGGCCAGATCGTGGAAGTCCAGGCCGTAGTAGAACATGAGCCCCCGGACGAACGGGTGAAGAGGAAAACCCAGTCTGCGGAGAAAATGGGGGAGAAATACAACCCTCTCATGGGGCCTAGGGGTGGGGATGAGTTGCCCCTCATCTGTAAGCCGGTGCGTGATGTCGTCAGACAAGTATCCGGCCTTCCTCAGCTTTTTGATTTGCCCCTCCGTGACGGAGGAAGCCATCTATCTACCTCCCGCTCCGGACATGATTGGAGAAGGTTGAGGTGGGAAGTGCGGGCTTGGGCGTTGGAGCTCGAGCGCGCAGGGAAGAATAAGCAAAGGAGGAAGAAGGCGTGAATGGAAAGGGTGGATTCTTATCCCCTTATATGGGCGGCCGAAACTACGAGCTCCCACCAACCTAATAAAACTCGCTTATCTCCCAAGCGCCATGGTTAATGGCGCGGTTGGGTTACCCACGCCCGTATTGATGAGAATCCCGGAATAAGGGGACACGATCTCCGCTTTGACAAGACGTGCCAAGGAAACCGCCTCGCTAAACGCGCTGAGGTGGAGCGGTATAATGAACAAAAGCCTGGCTGTGGCGTGATGTCACGTTGCGTAATACGTCAGCAGATCTGATTGGTGCAAATATTATTCTCTCTACGGTGGAATGTGGAACTTGTTTTGCAGAGCCGGACACTATCCTGGTGTTCAACATCTTCTATGAAGTATTCAGAGGAGGAACCCGCCTTGCAATACCGAAGACAACTTGCGCGCCGGACTCGTCGTCATTGAAGCCTGGTTCAGGGGCTACTGAGGGAGTCCTGGATTAGGGGGTGTCCGGATGGCCGGACTATGACCTTTGGCCGGACTCCCGGACTATGAAGATACAAGATTGAAGACTCCGTCCCGTGTCCGGATGGGACTTTCCTTGGCGTGGAAGGCAAGCTTGGCGATACGATATGAAGATCTCCTCCCATTGTAACTGACTCTGTGTAACCCTAGCCCTCTCTGGTGTCTATATAAACCGGAGAGTTTTAGTCCGTAGGACGAACAACAACCATACCATAGGCTAGCTTCTAGGGTTTAGCCTCTATGATCTCGTGGTAGATCCACTCTTGTACTACCCATATCATCAATATTAATCAAGCAGGAGTAGGGTTTTACCTCCATCAAGAGGGCCCGAACCTGGGTAAAAACATCGTGTCCCTTGTCTCCTGTTACCATCCGCCTAGACGCACAGTTCGGGACCCCCTACCCGAGATCCGCCGGTTTTGACACCGACACTTTGCCTTTTCTTCGCCCCTCTTCCTTTCGTCTCTTTTCGCTTGCTTCTTGTGTGCTTGTGTGTTGGATTGATTGCTTGTCACGATGACTCAAGATAATACTAAATTGTGTGATTTTTCCAATACCAACAACAATGATTTTATTAGCACTCTGATTGCTCCTGCTACCAATGCTGAATCCTGTGAAATTAATGCTTCTTTGTTGAATCTTGTTATGAAAGATCAATTTTCTGGCCTTTCTAGTGAAGATGCCACATCCCATCTAGACAACTTCGTTGATTTGTGAGATATGCAAAAGAATAAAGATGTGGATAATGATATTATTAAATTGAAGCTATTTCCATTTTCACTTAGAGATCGTGCTAAAACTTGGTTCTCATCTTTGCCTAAAAATAGTATTGATTCATGGAATAAGTGCAAAGATGCTTTTATCTCTAAGTATTTTCCTCCCGCTAAGATCATCTCCCTTAGGAACGGCATTATGAATTTTAAGCAACTTGATCATGAGCATGTTGCACAAGCTTGGGAGAGGATGAAATTAATGATACGTAATTGCCCTACACATGGTTTGAATTTGTGGATGATTATACAATTTTTTATGCCAGATTGAATTTTGCTTCTAGAAATCTTTTTGATTCGGCCACGGGATGCACTTTTATGGAAATCGCTTTAGGATAGGCTACTAAGCTCCTAGATAATATTATGGTTAATTATTCTCAATGGCACACCGAAAGATCCACTAGTAAAAAAGTTCATGCAATTGAAGAGATTAATGTTTTGAGTGGAAAGATGGATGAACTTATGAAATTGTTTGCTAATAAAAGTGTTTCTTATGATCCTAATGATATACCCTTTTCCATTTTGATTGAGAATAATAATGAATCTATGGATGTGAATTTTGTTGGAAGGAACAATTTTGGTAAAAATGTGTATAGAGGAAATTTTAATCCTAGGCCGTTTCCTAGTAATTCCTATAATAATTATGGTAATTCCTACAACAACTCTTATGGAAATTTTAATAAGTTGCCCTCTGATTTTGAGAATAGTATTAAAGAATTTATGAGTTTGCAAAAGAAATTTAATGCTTTGATTGAAGAAAAACTGCTTAAGATTGATGAGTTGGCTAGGAACGTGGATAGAATTTCTCTTGATGTTGATTCTTTGAAACTTAGATCTATTCCACCTAAGCATTATATCAATGAGTCTCTCAAAGCCATGAGAATTTCCATTCATGAGTGCAAATAAAGAACCGCTAGGATGCATGCTAAAAAAGATTGGTTTGTGAAAGCGTGTTCTTCTAGTTTACATGATAATAATGATGAAGATATAAAAGTGATCTATGTGACTCCTATTAAATCTTTGTTTTGTAATATGAATCTTGATAAAGATGGGACTGGAGATTAGTCAACTTTAGTTAAAAGGCATCCCAATGATTTGGAGTGTTTAGATCTAGATGCAAAAAATGATAAAAGTGGGATTGAAGAGGTCAACACTTTAAGTAGCAATGAACCCACTATTTTGGATTTCAAGTAATTTAATTATGATAATTGTTCTTTAATAGATTGTATTTCCTTGTTGCAATCCGTGTTAAATTCACCTCATGCTTATAATCAAAATAAAGCTTTTACTAAACATATCGTTGATGCTTTAATGCAATCTTTTGAAGAAAAGCTTGAACGAGAAGTTTCTATCCCTAGAAAACTTTATGATGAGTGGGAACCTACTATTAAGATTAATATTAAAGATTATGAATGCTATGCTTTGTGTGATTTGGGTGCTAGTGTTTCCACGATTCCAAAAACTTTGTGTGATGTGCTAGGTTTTCGTGAATTTGATGATTGTTCTTTAAATTTTCATCTTGCGGGTTCCACCATTAAGAAACCTATGGGAAGGATTAATGATGTTCTTTTTGTTGCAAATAGGAATTACGTGCCCGTGGATTTCATTTTTCTTGATATAGATTGCAATCCTACATGTCCTATTATTCTTGGCAGACCTTTCCTTAGAACGATCGGTGCAATTATTGATATGAAAGAAGGAAACATTAGATTCCAATTTCCGTTAAGGAAGGGCATGGAACAATTTCCTAGGAATAAAATTAAATTGCCTTATGAATCTATTATGAGATCCACTTATGTATTACATACCAAAGATGGCAATACCTAGATCTATTCTTGTTTTATGCCTAGCTACGGGCGTTAAACAATAGCCTTGTTGGGAGGCAGCCCAATTTTATTTTTGTTATTTACTTTTTGCTCCTGTTTAGTAATAAGTAATTCATATAGCCTCTGATTAGATGTGGTTTTATGTTTTAATTAGTGTTTGTGCCAAGTTGAACCTTTGGGAAGACTTGGGTGAAGTCTTTGCAATCTTGCTGTAAAAAACAGAAACTTTTGCGCTCACGAATAGCTGTAATGTTTTTTACATAAGAGTGCTTTTAGGTTGATTATTTTTGAAGAAGATTAATATACAAATTGCTCATGTCCACCAATTTGTTTCAGAATTTTTGGAGGTACAAAAGTATTCTAAAGTTACAGATTACTACAGACTGTTCTGTTTTTGACAGATTCTGTTTTTGTGTGTTGTTTGCTTATTTTGATGAATCTATGAGTAATATCGGGGGGTATGAACCATAGAGAAGTTGGAATACAGTAGGTTTAACACCAATATAAATAAAGAAAGATTTCATTACAGTATCTTAAAGTGGTGGTTTATTTTCTTATACTAACGGAGCTCATGAGATTTTCTGTTGAAGTTTTGTGTTGTGAAGTTTTCAAGTTT
Organism: Triticum aestivum; assembly: GCF_018294505.1. NCBI lineage: Eukaryota > Viridiplantae > Streptophyta > Magnoliopsida > Poales > Poaceae > Triticum > Triticum aestivum. The sequence continues at coordinate 370,647,680 of NC_057807.1, forward strand.
TGGGTAAGGATTTGATGGACTTTGGAATAAGGAGTGGCAAGAGCCTAAGCTTGGGGATGACCAAGGCACCTCAAGGTAAAATTCAAGGACAACCAAAAGCCTAAGCTTGGTGATGCCCCGGAAGGCATCCCCTCTTTCGTCTTCGTCTATCAGTAACTTTACTTGAGGCTATATTTTTATTCACCACATGATATGTGTTTTGTTTGGAGCGTCTTTTATGATTTGAGTCTTGGTTTTTTAGTTTACCACAATCATCCTTGCTGTACACACATTTTGGTAGAGATACGCATGAATCGTGATTTATTAGAATACTCTATGTGCTTCACTTATATCTTTTGAGCTAGACAATATTACTCTAGTGCTTCACTTATATCTTTTTAGAGCATGGCGGTGGCTTTACTTTATAGAAATTGTTTATAAATCATGCTTAACTTATATTATTTTGAGAGTCTTTTAGAACAGCATGGTAATTTTCTTTGGTTATAAAATTAGTCCTAATATGATGGGCATCCAAGATGGGTATAATAAAAACTTTCATATAAAGTGCATTGAATACTATGAGAAGTTTGATTCTTTATGATTGTTTTGAGATATGAGGATGGTGATATTAGAGTCATGCTAGTAAAGTAGTTGTGAATTTGAGAGATACTTGTGTTAAAGTTTGTGATTCCCGTAGCATGCATGTATGGTGTACCGTTATGTGATGAAGTTGGAGCGTGATTTATTTATTGATTGTCTTCCTTATGAGTGGCGGTCGGGGACGAGCGATGGTCTTTTCCTACCAATCTATCCCCCTAGGAGCATGCGCGTATTACTTCATTTTGATAACTAATAGATTTTTGCAATAAGTATGTGAGTTCTTTATGACTAATGTTGAGTCTATGGACTATACACACTCTCACCCTTCCACCATTGCTAGCCTCTCTAGTACCGCACAACTTTCGCCGGTACCATACACTCACCATATACCTTCCTCAAAACAGCCACCATACCTACCTATTATGGCATTTCCATAGCCATTCCGAGATATATTGCCATGCAACTATCCATCGTTCCGTTTATTATGACACGCTCCATCATTGTCATATTGCTTTGCATGATCATGTAATTGACATCGTATTTGTGGCAAAGCCACCGTTCATAATTTTTCATACATGTGATACGTCTCTGTCATATCTATAATTTTTGATTGTTCCATGCCAATATCATTCAACTTTCATATACTTTTGGCAACTTTTTTTACTATTTTTTGGGAGTAACATATTGATCCAGTGCCCAGTGCTAGTTCTTGTTCGTTGCATGTTTTATGTTTTGCAGGAAACCCATATCAAACGGAATCCAAACGGGATAAAAACGGACGGAGAATATTTTTGGAATTTTTAGGATTTTCCAGAGGAGGAATCAATGTGAAACGGTGCCTGAGGTGGCCACAAGGCAGGGCGCGCCCCTGACCCTCGTGGGCCCCTCGTAAGGCGGTAGCTGCTCTACTTTAGCCACAAGAAAGATAATTTTTGGAAAAATATCTAGGCAAATGTTTCAATCCAATCAGAGTTACGGATCCCCAGATATAAAAGAAACGGTGCCAGGGCAGAATCAGAGAACACAAAAACAGAGAGAAACAGAGAGATAGATCCAATCTCGGAGGGGCTCTCGCCCCTCCCATGCCATGGGAGCCAAGGACCAGAGGGGAAACCCTTCTCCCATCTAGGGAGAAGGTCAAGGAAGAAGAATAAGAACGGGGCTATCTCCCCCTTGCTTCCGGTGGCACGGAAACGCTGCCGGGGGCCATCATCATCACCACGATCTTCACCAACACCTCCATTATCTTCACCAACATCTCCATCACCTTCCCCCATCTATATCCAGCGGTCCACTCTCCCGCAACCTGCTGTACCCTCTACTTGAACATGGTGCTTTATGCTTCATATTATTATCCAATGATGTGTTACCATCCTATGATGTCTGAGTAGATTTTCGTTGTCCTATTGGTGATTGATGAATTGCTATGATTGATTTGAGGTGCATGTTTTATTATTGGTGATGTCCTATGGTGCCCTCCGTGTCGCGCAAGCGTGAGGGATTCCCGCTGTAGGATTTGTAATATGTTCATGATTTGCTTATGGTGGATGGCGTGAGTGACAGAAGCACATACCCGAGTAAGTAGGTTGTTTGTGTATGGGATAAAGGGGACTTGATACTTTAATGCTATGGTTGGGTTTTACCTTAATGATCTTTAGTAGTCGCGGATGCTTGCTAGAGTTCCAATCATAAGTGCATATGATCCAAGAAGAGAAAGTATGTTAGCTTATGCCTCTCCCTCAAATAAAATTGCAATAGTGATTATCGGTCTAGTAAAGTAGTCAATTGCTTAGGGGCAATTTCACAACTCCTACCACAACTTTTCCACACTCGCTATATTTACTTTATTGCTTCTTTATCTAGACAGCCCCTAATTTATATTTACGTGTTCTTTATTATATTGCAAACCTATCCAACAACACCTACAAAGTCCTTCTAGTTTCATATTTGTTTTAGGTAAAGCGAACATTAAGCATGCATAGAGTTGTATCGGTGGTCGATAGAACTTGAGGGAATATTTGTTCTACCTTTGGCTCCTCGTTGGGTTCAACACTCTTACTTACCGAAAGAGGCTACAATTATCCCCTATACTTGTGGGTTATCAAGACCTTTTTCTGGCGCCGTTGCGGGGGAGTCATAGTGTGGGGTGAATATTCTCGTGTGTGCTTGTGTGCTTTATCACTAAGTAATTTTTATTTGCTATTCTTGGTTGTTTTCTATCTTTAGTTATGGATATGGAACACGAGATACCAAAAAAATTAGGTGTACTTGCTACCCATGGAGATGGGGAACCTTCTAAAACTCTCGATGCTCATTATGTGAAAGAAATTATGTACTACTTTGATAATCCTAAGAAAACCCCATTCAATTATGTTATGGGGGACACATTGGATCAACGTGAATACTTTAGGAATTATCGCTTGACACAAAAAGGGAAACTATTATGGGATCAAATTTATATGGTGCGTTGGTATGCTCGGGATATATGCTTGAGATATGATTATACTTGTTGCTCTAGGATAAAGTCTCCACACCTTCCCTTTTCATGCAAATTCAATTATAATAAAACCATGGCTTCTTATGCTAATGGTATCTATGATTACTATGATGTGGAACAAATAGAATAATTCGTTGCTTTTATGGGTGCTTATGAGATTGAATCTATGTTTAAAACGTTTGAAGATTTTGATGATTCAGTTTATAGACCTGACATTTTTTCTATACTTAAATATTGCTATGAGAATTATGAATTCAATTCCGAAATTGATGCATTTATTGAGAAAGTCTCCGCTGTCCAAGAAGAGACTAACATTTTGCAGGAGTCTATGGAAGAAGAAATTTATGAAACTGTGAGCTCCTTGGATGAAAAAGATGATGAGGAGAGCGAAGAACAAGAGGAGGAAGAACAGATTAGCTACCCGTGCCCACCTTCTAATGAGAGTAACTCTTCAACTCATACATTGTTTAATTCCCCTTCGTGCTTACCGAAGGATGATTGCTATGATAATTGTTATGATCCCGTTGATTCTCTTGAAATATCCGTTTTTGATGATGCTTTCTATGCTTGTGGCCAAGATGCCAATATGAATTATGCTTATGGAGATGAACTTGCTATAGTTCCTTATGTTAAACATGAAATTGTTGCTATTGCACCCATGCATGATAGTCCTATTATCTTTTTGAATTCTCCAAACTACACTATATTGGAGAAGTTTGTGCTTATTAAGGATTATATCGATGGGTTGCCTTTTACTACTACACATGATGATTTTTGATAGATATAATATGCATGTGCTTGCTGCTCCTACTTGCAATTATTATGAGAGAGGAACTCTATCTCCACCTCTCTATGTTTCCCATATGATAAAATTGCAAGAAACTGTTTATACAATGCTATGGATTGTTTTTTTATGACATGCCGATGCATAGAAAGAGAGTTAGGCTTCGTGGTTGCATGATATATGTTACTTTGTGCTCAGTACTAAATTACAAATCATTTTTAATTAAAATTGGCTTTGATATACCTTGGGATCCGGGTGGATTACTTGAGCACTATATGCCTAGCTTAATGGCTTTAAAGAAAGTGCTGCTAGGGAGACAACCCAGAAGTTTTAGAGAGTCATTTATTTCTATTGAGTGCTTTCATATAGTTTAAAAACAAAAAAATAAAGAGGGGAAACCAAATTTTTCAAAAAGGAAAATGAAAGTGAGAAAGACAAGCATTATTGAAGTGGGAGAGCTCCTTGAACTTTGTTCATGTTCACAGAAACTTTGTGAATCTTGATTACAGAAACTTTTCATCAAAAATAATTATCCTCTTGTACAATTACATTGTATTATAAAAATAATGTGCCAAGGTTTGCCTTTAGGATGTTTACAATGCTTGTTGGTTTGTACGGTGCAGGACAAAAACTTTGGCTGTAGTGCGTGATTTTAAATTTTGAACTGGAAAGTCAAACGGTTCTGATTCTTTTTGCACTGTCTTGATGTACAAGTTTTTATTTGTCATAATTTTGGTAGAATTGTTTGGGTACCAGAAGTATGGTGAATGTTCAGATTGCTACAGACTGTTCTGTTTTTGATAGATTCTGTTTTTGATGCATAGTTTGCATGATTTGATGAAACTATCAATTCCTATCAGTGGATTAAGCCATGGAAAAGTTATATTATAGTAGATACAATGCAAAAAAAAATATGAATTGGTTTTAAACAGTATTTAGAGTAGTGATTTTCTTTATTATACTAACGGATCTTACCGAGTTTTCTGTTGAAGTTTTGTGTGGATGAAGTGTTTGATCGAGGAGGTCTCGATATGAGGAAAAGGAAGAGAGGCAAGAGCTCAATCTTGGGGATTCCCAAGGCACCCCAAGTAAATATTCAAGGAGACTCAAGCGTCTGAGCTTGGGGATGCCCCGGAAGGCATCCCTCTTTCTTCAACAAGTATCGGTATGTTTTCGTATTCGTTTCGTTCATGCGATATGTGCAAATCTTGGAGCGTCTTTTGCATTTAGTTTTCACTTTTCTTTTATGCACTTCACTTAAATCTTTTGAGTACGGCTTTATAGAATGCTTCATGTGCTTCACTTATATCATTTGAAGTCTGGATTGCCTGTTTCTCTTCGCATAGAAAACCGCCATTTGTAGAATGCTCTTTTGCTTCACTTATATTTGTTAGAGCCCCTGTTCAAGAAATCATTTGATTAACCAGTTAACTTGCCGATTAATCCCTAATCCTAGGGTCACCGAGTAGCTGATAAACCGATAAATCATTTGATTAACTGATTAAATGGCCGATTAACTTGCCGATTAGCCTATTAATCCCCGACTCGCCAGCCAACCGAGCAGCTACCAGTTAACGATTTCCTCAACAATGGTTAGAGCGTGGGCATATATTTTGTAGAAAGAATTAAACTCTCTTGCTTCACTTATATCTATTTAGAGAGATGACAGGAATTGGTCATTCACATGGTTAGTCATAAAATCCTACATAAACTTGTAGATCGCTGAATATGATATGTTTCATTCCTTGCAATAGTTTTGCGATATAAAGATGGTGATATTAGAGTCATGCTAGTGGGTAGTTGTGGATGGTAGAAACACTTGTGTTGAGGTTTGCAAGTCTTGTAGCATGCACGTATGGTAACCGTTGTGTGACAAATTTGAAGCATGGGGTGTTTCTTTGATTGTCTTCCTTATGAGTGGCGGTCGGGGACGAGCGATGGTCTTTTCCTACCAATCTATCCCCCTAGGGGCATGCGTAGTAGTACTTTGCTTCGATGGCTAATAAAATTTTGCAATAAGTATATGAGTTCTTTATGACTAATGCGAGTCCATGGATTATATGCACTTTTACCTTTCCATCATTGCTAGCCTCTTCGGTACCGTGCATTGCCCTTTCTCACCTTGAGAGTTGGTGCAAACTTTGCCGGTGCATCCAAACCCCGTGATATGATACGCTCTATCACACATAAGCCTCCTTATATCTTCCACAAAATAGCCACCATACCTACCTATCATGGCATTTCCATAGCCATTCCGAGATATATTGCCATGCAACTTCCATCATCATATTATACATGACTTGAGCATTCATTGTCATATTGCTTTGCATGATCGTAAGATAGCTAGCATGATGTTTTCATGTCTTGTACATTTTTTGATGTCATTGCTACACTAGATCATTGCACATCCTGGTACACCACCGGAAGCATTCATATAGAGTCATATCTTTGTTCTAATATCGAGTTGTAATATTGAGTTGTAAGTCAATAAAAGTGTGATGATCATCATTATAGAGCATTGCCCCATGAAAAAAGAGGCCAAAGAAGGGGGCCAAAGAAGCCCATCCAAAAAAAGAAGAAAAGGGGCAATGTTACTATCCTTTTACCACACTTGTGCTTCACAGTAGCACCATGTTCTTCATATAGAGAGTCTCCTATATTGTCACTTTCATATACTAGTGGGAATTTTTCATTATAGAACTTGGCTTGTATATTCCAACGATGGGCTTCCTCAAATGCCCTAGGTCTTCATGAGCAAGCAAGTTGGATGCACACCCACTTAGTTTCAGTTTGAGATTTCATACACTTATAGATCTTAGTGCATCCGTTGCATGGCAATCCCTACTCCTCACATTAACATCAATTGATGGGCATCTCCATAGCCCGTTGATTAGCCGCGTCGATGTGAGACTTTCTTCCTTTTTGTCTTCTCCACATAAACCTCCACCATCATATTCTATTCCACCTATAGTGCTATATCCATGGCTTGCGCTCATGTATTGCGTGAGGGTTGAAAAAGCTAAAGCGCGTTAAAAGGTATGAACCAATTGCTCGGCTTGTCATAGGGGTTGTGCATGATGGGAGCATTTTGTGTGACGAAAATGAAGCATGGCCAAACTATATGATTTTGTAGGGATAAGCTTGCTTTGGCCATGTTGTTTTGAAAAGACATGATTGCTTTATTAGTACGCTCAAAGTATTATCATTTTTATGTCAAATTATAGACTATTGCTTTGAATCACTCGTGTCTTAAAATTCATGCCATGATTAGATATATGATCAAGATTATGCTAGGTAGCATTCCACATCAAAAATTATCCTTTTATCATTTACCTACTCGAGGATGAGCAGGAATTAAGCTTGGGGATGCTGATACGCCTCCGTCGTATTTATAATTTTTGATTGTTCCATACCAATATTATTCAACTTTCATATACATTTGACAACTTTTTATACTATTTTTTGGGACTAAAATATTGATCCAATGCCCAGTGCCAGTTCTTGTTTGTTGCATGTTTTATGTTTCACAGGAAACCCATATCAAACAGAATCCAAACGGGATAAAAATGGGCGGAGAATATTTTTGGAATATTTGGGATTTTCCGGAGGAAGAATCAACGCGAAACGGTGCCTGAGGTGGCCACGAGGCAGGGGGGCACGCCCCTGACCCTCATGGGCCCCTCGTAAGGCGGTAGCTGCTCTACTTTGGCCGCAAGAAAGCTAATTTTTGGAAAAATATCTGGGCGAAGGTTTCAATCCAATCAGAGTTATGGATCTTCAGATATAAAAGAAACGGTGCCAGGGCAGAATCAGAGAACACAGAAACAGAGAGAAACAGAGAGATATATCCAATCTCGGAGGGGCTCTCGCCCCTCCCACGCCATGGGAGCCAAGGACCATAGGGGAAACCCTTCTTCCATCTAGGGAGAAGGTCAAGGAAGAAGAAGAAGAAGGGGGGCTCTCTCCCCTTTGCTTCCGGTGGCGCCGGAATGCTGCCGGGGGCCATCATCATCACCGCGATTGAGGGAGTCATGGATTAGGGGGTCCTCAGATGGCCGGACTATGTACTTGTGCCGGACTGTTGGACTATGAAGATACAAGATTGAAGACTTCGTCCCGTGTCCGGGCGAGACTCTCCTTTGCGTGGAAGGAAAGCTTGGCAATTCGGATATGTAGATCTTCTTCTCTGTAACCGACTCTGTGTAACCCTAGCCCCCTGCGGTGTCTATATAAACCGGAGGGTTTAGTCCGTAGGACAACAACAATCAGAATCATAGGCTAGCTTCTAGGGTTTAGCCTCTACGGTCTCGTGGTAGATCAACTCTTGTAATACTCATATCATCAAGATCAATCAAGCAGGAAGTAGGGTATTACCTCCATCGAGAGGGCCCGAACCTGGGTAAACATTGTGTCCCCCGCCTCCTGTTACCATTAGCCTTAGACGCACAGTTCGGGGCCCCCTACCCGAGATCCGCCGGTTTTGACACCAACATTTGTGCTTTCATTGAGAGTTCCATTGTGCCATCACGGTAAGGCTTGATGGCTCGCCTTGTTGTCAAGGACAACATCACCTCTGGGGGAGCCCTGGCTATAGGCGAAACTCTCCGACTGGGTGGCTTCGTCATGACCGCCCGTTCGGCCGCCGCGCTGACGATGACTTATCAGGTCATCTAGAACAGCCTCCATGTTGGCTCAGAATTCATCGAGCAGATGGATCCAATGGAGCTCTACTCGTTGAACAAGATCTTGGATCACATCGCCGCCCTGGGAGTCGCTACAGACTATGATCGGATCGGGCTTAAACCCGACCAAAGGGAGATTAACTCTCCGCCGGTCACCCATCAGATAGCGGTGGTGGAGGATCAATGCAGCGATTCTTCCTCTATTTTGAGGATGAACTATGTCTGGATTCCTAAGCTCTCCGAGCCGGATACCCATCTACGGGAGGGCATGGCCCAAGCTCCAAACCTAGGATCGGACAGCGGGCCAGAAAAATTGGGCAACATCACGGAGCCCGAACTGCCATGCTTGGAAGCTCCTTTGCCCCTGGGTCTCAGATCGGGTCAGGGTTTGGACTTAAATCTACCACCCACCCAGATACAAGTGATCTTTCCCTCATTAGACAAGATCCAAGAGACAGCACATCACTTCTGGGCCAGATTCCTCCTTGTAACGAGCAAGGTCAAGGACTGTCGCGAGGAAGACGCAATTTCATTCTTTCACAAAAATTGCACGGACAGGGGAATCCTCAACGCCATAAGTCGCCGTGACATAGCACACTTCACTGACTTGGCGGCCATAGTACAGAAGTACTGTGTGATGGAAAGCACCTGGAAAACCCAAACAAAATTCTGGGATCCTCCGACTCTTACTAAACCCCTCGTCCGAACTAAAAGGGTGCACTCTCGCAAGTAACCCAATCCAGTTACAAAGAAACCTAGGCCCACTACAGGGCGTGGAACCATATTGGAGGGATGGCTCAATGGGCCATGCAAAATTCACAGTACACCGGATACCATACCAACACACAGCCTTAGAGCATGTTGGATACTCCGGCAGGTGGCCAAGAGCGGTGAGGATCTCCTCATCAACAATACCGCAGGGCATCATCCCGCCGAAAATAACAATACAATATTGACAGTCTTAGAGACTTTCGCCTCAAATAATAGGCGCAAGCGAGCACTCCGCAGCCTCGCCGAAGTCTGCCACGTTGCAGTAATAAATCCATGGAACGACACGGCTGTAACCTTCAATGCCAGTGACGAACCACAATTCTGAACAGTCCGAGCACCAGCCGCTTTGGTCCTTAGTCCAATTGAGGACGGCTTCCGGCTTACTAGAGTGCTCATGGACGGTGGCAGCGGATTAAACCTCATCTACGAGGAAACTCTTAACAAAATGGAAATAGACATAGCCGCATCGAGCAAAGCAACACGACTTTCAGAGGAATCATCCCTAGTCGGGAGGCACTATGTGCGGGAAAAATCACACTAGATGTGGTATTCGGCATGCCGGAGAATTATAGGTCTGAAGAAATCACATTCCAAGTGCCCCTGTTCAGTAGTGGATACCACACTCTTTTAGGGCGGGATGCATTCACGAGCTTTCAAGCTATACCCCATTATGGGTACATGAAGCTCAAGATGCCCAGGCCCAATGGAATCATCACTCGAGCTAGTGACCCGGACGTAGCACTCCGTGCCGAAAATAAAACCGCCGCACTGGCCCTTGAGGCATTATCTGAAGCCCTCGCGTCTGAAGAACTAACTGCGCTGCGGTCCACAGTGGACAGGGACGACGTGATACTCGACAAAACACCCAAGTCCACCTCTTTCAAACCAGCGGACGAAATAGTCAAACTCCAGGTCCACCCAACGGACCCTACAAATACATCATCCATCGGGGCACAACTGAACCCCACAATAGACGCCGCACTGCGAGAGTTCTTGCGTGATAATTGAGATATCTTCACCTGGCATCCTTCAGACATGCCAGGTATCCCACGCAGGCTGGCCGAACGTAGGCTAAACATACTGAAGGGATACAAGCCGGTCAAGCAGACTCTTCGGCGCTTTTTAGAACCTAAGCGACAAGCCATGGGAGAAGAGCTATCCAAGTTACTCAAGGCCAGATTCATCAGAGAAATAAAACATCCAACTGGCTAGCAAACCTGGTGATGGTACCAAAGAAGGACAAATCCTGGCGCCTATGTGTCGATTTCAAGGACCTTAATAAGGCTTGCCCCAAGGATCCCTTCCCCCTCCCCCGCATTGATCAAATCATCGACGCTACCGCAGGACACGACTCATTGTGCTTCCTTGATGCTTACTCCGGATACCATCAAATCAAGATGGCAGAGTCCGATCAAACCGCAACGACATTCATCACAGCGTACGGCCCATTTTTGTTTTAACACCATGCCTTTCGGGCTCAAAAATGCCGGTGCAACCTATCAACGCATGATTCAGACATGCCTGGAAAAACAATTCGGCAAAACAGTGGAGGCATACATAGACGACGTGGTTATCAAAACCAGACACGTCGAATCTTTAATAGACGACTTGAGGCTTACGTTCGACAATCTACGAACATATGACATCAAGCTCAATCCGGAAAAATGCATTTTCGGCGTGTCTGCCGGAAAGCTGCTGGGCTTCGTCGTTTCCAATAGAGGAATTGAAGCAAATCCGGCTAAAATCCGAGCTCTGTCACAGTTAGCTACCCCAACAGACCTCAAGCAAATCCAGAAATTAACTGGATGCGTGGCTGCCCTAAGCCGCTTTATCTACCGATTGGGAGAAAAAGCACAACCTCTTTATCGCCTTCTTCGACGCACCGAACACTTCGACTGGACGGATGCGGCCACGGCCGGATTGGAAGAAATAAAGGCCCTCTTGGCCAGAAACCCAATCCTGGCCGCACCAAATATCGGCGAACCCAAGCTGTTATATATAGCTGCAACACACCAGGTTGTAAGCGCAGTGCTCATCGTCGAACGAGAGACGGACAGACATAAGTTCCCGCTTCAAAAGCTGGTATACTACGTATCCACTGTCCTCACTCCATGCAAGTCACGGTACCCACAGTATCAAAAGATAGCATATGCGGTCTTCATGGCATCCTGGAAACTACGACACTACTTTCAAGAGTGTTCAATCACGGTGGCCTCCTAAGTACCACTCAATGATATAATAAACAACCGCGATGCCATAGGCCGGATTACTAAATGGGCTATCGATCTCCTCCCGTTCGACATAATATACAAACCATGGCAAGCCATTAAGTCGCAAGTACTGGCCGACTTCATCACCGAATGGACAAAAGCCAAACTCCCTAAAGAGTACGGTGTGTACTCCAATTGGATCATGCACTTTGACGGCTCTAAGATGCTGGCTGGTCTGGGGGCACACGTTGTCCTGACATCCCCCACCAGAGATACAGTCCAATACATACTCCAAATAGTACACACAGACTCCAACAATGCAGTCGAATATGAGGCTCTATTGCATGGTCTTCGGATGGCAGTCTCCATGGGCATTTAACGCCTGGAAGTGCATGGGGATTCGAACCTTGCAATATCTCAAATAAATGGAGACTTTGACACCAAGGACCCAAAAATGGCGGCTTACCGTAATGCCGTCCTCAAAATGTCAGTTCGGTTCGAGGGGCTCAAATTCCACCATGTGGTCCGAGAAAACAATCAAGCGACAGATATCCTCGCCCGCATCAGCGCTAAGCGTGACGCCGTCCCATCTAATATCTTCTTGGAAAGGTTTTTCAAGACATCCGTGGCGTGGGAAGGGGAGACTGACAATACCAGTCCGGATCCAAGCACAACCCCAGATCCCGAACAATCTGACGTAATCGGAGGCTCCGCCACCGAAATAACACCCTCGGCCCACGTGATTATGGCTGTCATCGCCCCGTGGACAGAACCCTTCTTAGCCTACCTAAATAGGCAAGAACTCCCTTAGGACCAAAATGAGGCGCGTTGCATTGTGCGGCGCTCTAAAGCCTACAAGGTTCATGAGGGAGAGCTTTATAAGAAAAGCGCGACCGGAGTGCTCCAAAGGTGCATCTCCGAGGAGGAAGGACGACAGCTACTGGCCGAAATTCATGCTGGACTCGGCGGCCACCACGCCGCAGCTCGGGCCCTTGTAAGCAAGGCCTTCCGTACAGGTTTCTACTGGCCAACAGCCCGAGCAGACGCACATGACCTCGTCCAACATTGTGTCGGTTGCCAGCTTTTTGCAAATCAAAGCCATATGCCACCTACCGCTCTCCAAACAATCCCCATAACTTGGCCCTTTGCGGTCTTGGGGCTCGATATGGTTGGACCCCTTAAAGGAGGAAGCCATAAGAAAAAAATACTTGTTGGTCATGGTAGATAAATTCACCAAATGGATTGAGGCCAAACCAGTTAAATGGCTGAATCCGGACCAGTGATAGACTTCATATCCGGGGTCGTACACCGTTACAGTGTCCCCCACAGCATCATCACTGATAACGGCTCCAACTTCACAGCTGACGAGGTGAAAACTTGGTACGGCAGCATGGGCATTAAGCTTGATTATGCCTCCATCTATCATCCCCAAACAAACGGTCAAGTCGAGCAAGCAAATGGTCTTATTATGAGCGGCATCAAACCCAGACTCGTGTGATCCTTGAAGGAATCAAATACGCACTGGGTCGAGGAGCTCGACTCCATACTATGGGGGCTGCGGACCACGCCAAATCGCACCACCGAATACACACCATTTTTTATGGTGTACAACGCAGAGGTGGTGCTACCCTGTGATATCATTCATGAATCACCTTGAGTGCGCATGTACGAAGAGAGAGACGCCGAGATGGATCGGCAGGACAGTTTAGATGCCCTGGAGGAGGAGCGTGACGTCGCAAAGGCCCGTTCTGCATTCTATCAGTAGCAGGCTTGAAGGTATCAAAGCAGAGAAGTACGGGCCAAAACTTATAATGTTGGCGAATTCGTTCTATGCCTACCAGAAAAGGAAAAAAGACAAGCTCAAGCCCAAGTGGTAGGGTCCCTTCATCATTGATAAAGTTCTCTCTGGAGGAGCATACCGTCTGCGTGTTGCATCAGATATGTCATTTGAAGTACACAGTCACTTGGACTGACTAAATTCTTCTTCTATACCATCCAACAGGTTGTTTAGCCTACAATCCTGTTGGAAATACTTTGCGGCTAATCCCATTTGGTCATATACCAAACTAACGGGGATTTCTTTCCCATGTGACCCTACAGGTCCAACCTCGGACATATGATTCGGGTCAACCTTGGTGTATCACGTCTTCACCATGGCCCAGGCTTCCCTTGCACCTTGTTGGCAGGCTGATATCTTCCATAATCGGAAGCGCCGCCGCGCTCCCTTGAGCATCTCTACGAGCTCCCCCATGCCTCCGGGCAGGGAGGCGGAGGGACACAAGGCCTGGGCAATACCCTGCATCACCTGCCAAACTTGTTCATGCAGTTGTGAGAGCTCTTGTAGAAGATCGCGTGCGGATCCGGGCATCTCCTCTTCAAGGTGATCTGTCAGCATACCTACAGACATAACTCTGTTAGCCCGCTTCTTCGCCGAACTATATAAAGGTTCGTTCGAGCACATACTAAAAATGCCGCGTTGAAGCCTCTTATTCTCCTTCACGGATTCAGCAAGCTGGCCCAAACATCTTTTAGTTCAACGCCCAGCCGAGTATGGGCATCCTGGAGATCATTTTTCTCTTGAATAACCCGTGTCAACACGCGCTCGCCAGCCTCTAGCTATCGTTGAGCATGTTGCTCATCCCCGGATACGATCTCCAGATTACCTCGGGGATTGTCTGCAGAATATATTGTTAGATTTGAATAAATGCGGAATACTAACTGGTACATGTCATTATATTCTTTTCAATCAAGACAAGCATTACCAGATGAGGCCTTCTTAGACTCCTCCATTACGGCAACTGCGGCCCATAGCTGGGCTTTGCACTCCTCCAGCTCTTTAGACAACTGGGTATTCTTCTCCGTAAGAACCTATGCATACAGTGATCCTTAAATCAGTTGTGCCAACTGTTTCAAGTCTCAGGGGCTATTGGTATACATAATTATCAGATTTTCTTACCCGTATATCCTTCACATACTGGTCCGTGGCCCTAGCAAGACCATCTTGAGCAGCTCGGATGTACGCATCTCCTGAGTTGAAGGCATTGAACGCCTCTTCAGAGAAATTAGGGTCGCGGAGTACGGCCCATCGACGCCTGTGATTCATGGCGCTCTCCACTTCGGAATTCATAGCGGACATTCTATCCACATCCTCTGTAGGAGGACCGTCCGACGTTGTCCCCGTGTTAGCCTCCGCCCCTGAGTCCGGCCCTGGAATCCGGCTGGTTGAGGCGTGGCCGGCAGGCTCTCCAGACACTATCCTGCCAGGGACCACGGACATTGTTATATTTTAGAGACAATAATCACGGAGCAGGTTTTTACTCATACCTCTGCGACGACATCTTGGTCCTGACTGCCTTCCTTTTAAGCCTACCCGGCTTCGGTGCCCCTTGTTGGCGAGTCACCGCGGGTTTGGCACGGTGCCCCGATGGCCTTCCCTGTAAAATGCAACACATGGGCGGGGGTAAGGCGCAAAGAAGGGATGCTTCTCAGAAGTTAGGACTCCGGTTTTACTTACCTGTGACGCAGGAAGTAGGCCGGGATAATGAGCTATGATGGCCACCAAGGCACCGTCACGGCTTAGCTGATAGAACGTCATGTCGACGAGCTCCACAAATACGTCCGGATCTTCTCCGGGTCCAGGGTTAAGGGCCCTGTCAGGGTCCTCTAGCTCTGGAGACGGGTTGTGGACCTCCCTCACAGCTTTTCGCAGTTCCTGCTATGAATTAGCAGGGTAAATATTGTGATGAAGAATGCGGGAGTGAATGGAATTGAGTAAAGGATAGCAGCTCACCCAGCTTGGGGGGTTATACATGGAAAATCCATCCCATGGCTTAATACGGAGGAACTCCTCTTCTTCTCCTTTGTACAAATAGGACAGTATTTTCGCCAGAGCGGTGGTGGAGTCCGGACCTTTACGACCGCACCGAGTGGCACCGTCTTCCCCATTCAAGTGCCACATGGGTTTCCCCCGATACTGAAGTGGCTGCACCCCCCGCATTATACATATTGACATAACCTCGATCATTGTCAGTCCTGATTTGGCTAGCGTTTTTATCCTGCCCATCAGGTAAAGGACCTCTCTGTTATCTTCCTCCTGGGGGCTATGGGGGGACCAGCTGTGGAATTTCTTCAAGGGGGCATTGGCAAACTCAGGAAGACCCATCCGAATAGGGTCCAGAAGGGGGACGTCCTCCATATAAAACCACTCCGAAGGCCAGTCTTCGGATGTCTTCTTTGGAGTACCGGACATGTATCCAGTCCCGGCGATACGCCATATTTCGGCTCTGCCCACTTGGTATGTTGACCCCTCCTGAGTGCGGGGGACGAGGAAGAATAGCCTCTTCCATAGCTCGAAATGAGCTTCGCAGATTAGAAATAGCTTACAGAAGGCGACATAGCCTGCGATGTGTAGTAGGGAGGCAGGAGTGAAGTTATGCAGCTGGAGGCCGTAGAGCTCCAGGAGCCCGCGGAGGAACGGATGGATTGGAAATCCGAGTCCCCTCAGCAAGTAAGGGACAAGGCATACCCGCTCCCCCCTGGATGGGTTGGGAAAACTCTCCGCTTGCTCCCCGCCATTATAAGTGGCTAGTCCGGCTCGGACGGGGACCATATATGCAGGCGGGAGAAACCCCTAGGTATGCAACTCTACCAATTGGTTGTGGGGGACAGAACACTTCTCCCAATCACCTGGCTTAGTGCTATGGGAGCGAGAGGACGAGCTGCGGCGGCCGGCCATGATGGAATGGCTTTTTCCGAGCATGCTCTGATGGATACTCGCTGGGGGAAGATGATGTGATTTGGATCTGAGGATCCCCATCTCTTTAAATAGACGATTTACTTACATGGTCAGGGTGGAAAATGTAAAAATGCCCCGACTTCTCACATTCGCTCAACACGTGGAGACTGCCATTATTAAGGCACAGAAGCCGATGAGTGCAACATTAATGGGAAGCCGGACACTGCTCGTTACGACAGGTACTCAGGGATTTTTGGAGAAGAACCCGCCTTGCAATGCCGAAGACAATCTGCGCCCCAGACTCATCATCATTGAAGCCTGGTTCAGGGGCTACTGAGGGAGTCCTGGATTAGGGGGTCCTCGGACAGCCGGACTATATACTTTGGCCGAACTGTTGGACTATGAAGATATAAGATTGAAGACTTCGTCCCGTGTCCGGGTGGGACTCTCCTTTGCGTGGAAGGCAAGCTTGGCAATTCGGATATGTAGATCTCCTTCTCTGTAACCGACTCTATGTAACCCTAGCCCCCTCCGGTGTCTATATAAACCGGAGGGTTTTAGTCCGTAGGACAACGACAATCATAATCATAGGCAAGCTTCTAGGGTTTAGCCTCTACGATCTCGTGGTAGATCAACTCTTGTAATACTCATATCATCAAGATCAATCAAGCAGGAAGTAGGGTATTACCTCCATCGAGAGGGCCCGAACCTGGGTAAACATTGTGTCCCCCGCCTCCTATTACCATTAGCCTTAGATGCACAGTTCGGGACCCCCTACCCGAGATCTGCCGGTTTTGACACTGACACCCACTACATGTGTATCACTTTTCCATATGTACCTTTTCTTCGCCATTATATGCATTGATATGACTTAAGTTTTGGTCAAGCCGGGTTGCCTGGCTCCTGTGTTTATGCCCTACGTTCCCGTTAGTTCGGCTAGGGCATAAGGGGAGCACCTCTGCGATTGTTACTACCGGGTCCGCTGGACGTGTACCTCAGACTGGGTGAAGCCGAAAGCTAGCGTTCTTATGGGAATATTCGGTCGGTGAACAAAAGATGTGTCTTACCTATTACAATATAAACCCCCAGATGTTTTATATCCAGCTTCTCTGTTCGCAGTTTGGACATGCACATTAATGCATGCACACCTAGGGAAAGGAACCCTTAACGGAACTATTCTCCCTGGAAGATGTTTCTTACTATCCATGTAATATAACATAGCTAGTTGGGTACTTGTCTGTTCAAGCACTTATGACCCCTACGCCTGGTTTCCATGCGTACCCCGGTTTACATAACTGAGCGGTTATTCGGATACACTCCGGACTGTCGGGTCTGGAGGTTGAAGTGAAAAGATCCGCCATGACAAATGATTTACAATCCAGCTAGAGACAAAATATGTCAATTGAAGTACACAGTCACTTAGACTGGCTAAATTCTTCTTCTATACCATCCAACAGGCTTTGTAGCCTACAATCCTGCTGGGAATACTTTGCGGCTAATCCGACCTGGTCATATACCAGACTAACCAGGATATCTTTCCCATCTGACCCTATAGGTCCGACCAGGGCCATGTGATTCGGATCAACCTTGGTGTACTGCGTTTTTACCATGGCCCAGGCTTCTCTCGCACCTTGTCAGTAGGCTGATATCTTCCACAATCGGAAGCATCGCCGCGCTCCCTTGAGCATCTCCACAAGCTCCCCCATGCCTCCTGGCAGGGAGGCGGACGACCACAAGGCCTGGGCAATACCCTGCATCACCTGCCGAACTTGTTCGTGCAGTTGTGAGAGCTCTTGCAGAAGATCGCCTGCGGATCCGGGCATCTCCTCTTCGGGACGACCTGTCAGCATACCTACAGACATAACTCTGTTAGCCCGTTTCTTTGCTGAACTATATAAAGGTTCGTTTGAGCACATACTAAAAATGCCGCGTCGAAGCCTCTTATTCTCCTTCACAGAGTCAGCAAGCTGGGGCCGAACATCTTCCAATTCAACGCCCAACCGGGTATTGTCATCCCGGAGATCGTTTTTCTCTCGCCTAACATGTGTAAGCACGCGCTCGCCAGCCTCTAACTGTCGTTGAGCTGGTTGCTCACCTCTTGTACGATCTTCGGATCCACTCCAGGATTGTCTGCATAATCTATTGTTATATTTGCAAGCATGCCGAATACTAACTGGTACACGTAATCACATTCTTTTTGATCAAGACAAGTATTACCAGATGAGGCCTTCTTGGATTCCTCCATTCCGGCAACTGCGGCCCTTAGCTGGGCTTTGCACTCCTCCAGCTCTTGAAACAAATGGGTATTCTTCTCTGTAAGAACCTATTCATACAATGATTCTTAAATCAGTTATGCCAACTGCTTCAAGTCTCAGGGGCTACTGATATACATAATTATCAGATTTTTTCTTACCCGTATATCCTTTAAATACTGGTCTATCGCTCTAGCAAGCCCATCTTGAGCAGCTCGGATGTACGCGTCTCCCGAGTTGAAGGCATTGAATGCCTTTCCAGAGAAGTTGGGGTCACGATGTACGGCCCGTCGACGCCGGTGATTCATAGCGCTCTCCACTTCAGAATTTGTAGTGGATATTCTATCCGCATCCTCTATAGGAGGACCGTCCAACGTCGTCCCCACTTTAGCCTCCACCCTTGAGGCCGGTTCTAGAGTCCGGCTGGTGGAGGCGTGGCCGGCAGGATCCCCGGACACAGTCCGGCGAGTACTCTTTCTGCCAGGGCACAATGGACATTGTTATATTTCAAAGACGATAATCATGTAGCAGGTTTTAAATCATACCTCTGCGACGGCGTCTCAGTCCTGACCGCCTTCCTTTTAAGCCTACTCGGCTTGGGTGCCCCTTGTTGGTGAGCCGCCGTGGGTTC
Source organism: Triticum aestivum (assembly GCF_018294505.1). Lineage (NCBI taxonomy): Eukaryota > Viridiplantae > Streptophyta > Magnoliopsida > Poales > Poaceae > Triticum > Triticum aestivum. The sequence goes on from NC_057807.1 coordinate 370,666,821, forward strand.
GACACGACGCCCTGATGGCCTTCCCTATAAAGCGTAATACATGTGCGGTGGGTTAGGCATAAAGAAGGGATCCTTCTCGGAAGTTAGGACTCCGATTTTACTTACATGTGATGCAGGGAGTAGGCCAGGATAGTCGACAATGATGGCCACCAAGGTGCCGTCACAACTTGCTTGGTAAAACATCCTATCGATGAGCTCCACAAATATGTTTGGATCTTCTTCAAGTCCGGGGTCTAGGGCCCGGTTGTGGTCCTCTGTTTGTGGAGGCGGGCTGTGGACCTCTCTCATAGCTTTTTCGCAGTTCCTGCTATGAACTAGCAAGGTAAATATTTGTGATGAAAGACTGCGGGAATGAATAGAGTTGAGTAAAGGGTAGGAGCTCACCCAGCTAGGGGGGTTGTACATAGAAAATCCATACCGTGGCTTAGTGAGGATAAACGCCTCTTCTTCTCCTTTATACAAATCGGACAATATTTTTGCCAGGGCGGTGGCGGAGTTCGGACCTTTCCGATCGCAGCGGATGGCATCATCTTCTCCATTAAAGTGCCACATGGGACGCCCCCGATACTGGAGTGGCTGCACCCCCCGCATTATGCACATTGACATAACCTCGATTATTGTCAATCCAGATTTGGCTAGTGTTTTTATCCTGCCCATCAGATAAAGGACCTCTCTGTTATCTTCCTCCTGGGGGCTCCGGGGATGCCAGCTGCGGCGTTTCTTCTATGGGGCATTGTTAAACTCAGGAAGGCCTATCCGGATAGGGTCCGGAAGGGGGACGTCCTCTATATAAAACCACTCCGAACGCCAGTCTTCGGATGTCTTCTTCGGAGTGACAGACGGGTATCCGGTCCCGGCGATGCGCCATATTTCGGCTCCGCCCACTTGATATATCGATCCCTCCTAATTGCGAGGGACGAGGCAGAATAGCCTCTTCCATAGCTCGAAATGAGCTTCGCAGCCCAGAAATTTCTCACAAAGGGCGACATAACCTGTGATGTGCAGTATGGAGGCAGGAGTAAAGTTATGCAGCTGGAGGCCATAATACTCCAGGAGCCTGCGGAGGAATGGATGGATTGGAAATCCGAGGCCCCTCAGCAAGTAAGGGACAAGGCATACTCGCTCCCCCTTGGATGGGTTGGGGAAACTCTCTGCTTGCTCCCTGCCATCGTAAGTGGCTAGTCCGACTCAGACGGGGACAAGATATGCAGGCGGGAGAAACCCCTGGGTCTGCAACTCCACCAACCGGCTATGGGATACGGTGCACTTCACCCAATCACCTGGCTTAGCGCCGTGGGAGCGAGAGGAGGAGCTGCGCCGGCCAACCATGATGGGATTGTTTTTTCGGGCGCGCTTTGATGAATCCTTGCTTGGTGAAGATGGTGTGATTTGGATATGAGGATCCCCGTCTCTTTAATATACGATTTATTAACATGGTCAGGGTGGCAAATGTAAAAATGCCCCGACTTCTCGCATTCGCTCGACACGTGGAGACTGCCATTATTAAAGTACAGAAGCCGAGGAGTGCAACATTAATGAGAAGCCGGACACTACTAGTTACAACAAGTACTCTGGGATTTGGAGAAGAACCCGCCTTGTAATGCCGAAGACAATTTGCGTGCCGGACTCATTGTCCTTGAAGCCTAGTTCAGGGGCTACTGAGGGAGTCCTGGATTAGGGGGTCCTCAGACGGCTGGACTATGTACTTGTGCCAGACTGCTGGACTATGAAGATACAAGATTGAAGACTTTGTCCCGTGTCCGGGGTGGACTCTTCTTTACGTGGAAGGCAAGCTTGGCAATTCGGATATGAAGATCTCCTTATCTGTAACCGACTCTGTGTAACCCTAGCCACCTCCGGTGTCTATATAAACCGGAGGGTTTAGTCCGTAGGACAACAACAAAAATGAATCATAAGCTAGCTTCTAGGGTTTAGCCTCTACGGTCTCGTCGTAGATCAACTCTGGTAATACTCATATCATCAAGATCAAACAAGCAGGAAGTAGGGTATTACCTCCATAGAGAGGGCCTGAACCTGGGTAAACATTGTGTCTCCCGCCTCCTGTTACCATTAGCCTTAGACGCACAGTTCGGGACCCCCTACCCGAGATCCGCCGGTTTTGACACCGACATCAATCTTCACCAACACCTCCATCATCTTCACCAACATCTCCATTACCTTCCCCCATCTATATCCAGCGGTCCACTCTCCCGCAACCCGTTGTACCCTCTACGTGAACATGGTGCTTAATGCTTCATATTATTATCCAATGATGTGTTGCCATCCTATGATGTCTGAGTAGATTTTTGTTGTCCTATCGGTGATTGATGAATTGCTATGATTGATTTGAGTTGCATGTTTTATTATTGGTGCTATCCTATGGTGCCCTCCGTGTCGCGCAAGCGTGAGGGATTCCCGCTGTAGGGTTTGCAATATGTTCATGATTTGCTTATGGTGGGTGGCGTGAGTGATAGAAGCACAGACCCGAGTAAGTAGGTTGTTTGCATATGGGATAAAGGGGACTTGATACTTTAATGCTATGGTTGGGTTTTACCTTAATGATCTTTAGTAGTTGTGGATACTTGCTAGAGTTCCAATCATAAGTGCATATGATCCATGAAGAGAAAGTATGTTAGCTTATGCCTCTCCCTCAAATAAAATTGCAATAGTGATTATCGGTCTAGTAAAGTAGTCAATTGCTTAGGGGCAATTTCACAACTCCTACCACCACTTTTCCACACTCTCTACATTTACTTTATTGCTTCTGTATCTAAACAGCCCCTAATTTATATTTACGTGTTCTTTATTATCTTGCAAACCTATCCAACAAGACCTACGAAGTCCTTCTAGTTTCATACTTGTTCTAGGTAAAGCGAACGTTAAGCGTGCGTAGAGTTGTATCGGTGGTCGATAGAACTTGAGGGAATATTTGTTCTACCTTTAGCTCCTTGGTGGGTTCGATAGTCTTACTTATCGAAAGAGGCTACAATTATCCCCTATACTTGTGGGTTATCAACATGTCACTCTTGAATCATTGCACATCCCGGTACACAACCAGAGGCATTCACATAGAGTCATATTTTGTTCTAAGTATCGAGTTGTAATTCTTGAGTTGTAAGTAAATAAAAGTGTGATGATATTCATTGTTATAGCATTGTCCTAGTGAGGAAAGGATGATGGAGACTATCATTCCCCCACAAGTCGGGATGAGACTCCGGACGAAAAAAAGAGGCCATAAAAAAAGAGAAAAGGCCCAAATAAAAAATGAGAGAAAAAGAGAGAAGGGGCAATGCTACTATCCTTTTTACACACTTGTGCTTCAAAGTAGCACCATGATCTTCATGATAGAGAGTCTCCTATGTTGGCACTTTCATATACTAGTGGGAATTTTTCATTATAGAACTTGGCTTGTATATTCCAATGATGGGCTTCCACAAAAGTGCCCTAGGTCTTTGTGAGCAAGCAAGTTGGATGCACAACCACTTAGTTTCCAATGATGGCAATCCCTACTCACTCACATTGATATCTATTGATGGGGATCTCCATAGCCTATTGGTACGCCTAGTTGATGTGAGACTATCTTCTCCTTTTTGTCTTCTCCACAACAACCATTCTATTCCACTTGTAGTGCTATGTCCATGGCCCACGCTCATGTATTGCGTGAAGATTGAAAAAGTTTGAGAACATTAAAAGTATGAAACAATTGCTTGGCTTGTCATCGGGGTTGTGCTTGATTAAATACTTTGTGTGGTGAAGGTAGAGCATAGCCAGACTATATGATTTTGTAGGGATAGCTTTCTTTGGCCATGTTATTTTGAGAAGACATGATTGCTTTGTTAGTATATTTGAAGTATTATTGTTTTTATGTCAATATTAAACTTTTGTCTTGAATCTTTCCGATCTGAACATTCATGCCAGAATAAAGAAAATTACATTGATAAATATGTTAGGTAGCATTCTACATTAAAAATTCTGTTTTTATCATTTAGCTACTCGAGGATGAGCAGGAATTAAGCTTGGGGATGCTTGATACGTCTCCAACGTATCTATAATTTTTTATTGTTCCATGCTATTATATTATCTATTTTGGATGTTTAATGGGCTTTAATATGCTCTTTTATATTATTTTTGGGACTAACCTATTAACCGAAGGCCCAGTGCCCGTTTATGTTTTTTTGCCTATTTTAGAGTTTTGCAGAAAAGGAATACCAAACAGAGTCCAAACGGAATCAAACCTTCATGATGATCTTTCTTGGACCGAAAGCAAACCAGAAGGCATGGAGATAAAGTCGGAGACGTAACGAGGAGGTCACGAGGCAGGAGGGCACGCCCAGGGGGGTAGGCGCGCCCCCACCCTCGTGGGCCCCTTGTAGCTCCACCAACCTAGTTCTTTTTCCTATATATTCTCTTATACCCTAAAAACATCAGGGGGAGCCACGAAACCATGTTTCCAGCGCCGCAACCTTCTGTACCCATGAGATCCCATCTTGGGGCCTTTTCCAGTGATCTGCCGGAGGGGGATTCGATCACGGAGGGCTTCTACATCAACACCATTACCTCTCCGATGAAGCGTGAGTAGTTTACCATAGACCTTCGGGTCCATAGTTATTAGCTAGATGGCTTCTTCTCTCTCTTTGATTCTCAATACAAAGTTCTCCTCTATGTTCTTGGAGATCTACTCAATGTAATACTCTTTTGCGGTGTGTTTGCTGAGATCCGATGAATTGTCGATTTATGATCAAGATTATCTTTGAATATTATTTGGTTCTTCACTGAATTCTTATATGCATGAATTGATATCTTTGCAAGTCTCTTCGAATTATCGGTTTAGTTTGGCCTACTAGATTGATCTTTCTTGTCATGGGAGAAGTGCTTAGATTTGGGTCCAATCTTGTAGTGTCCTTTCCCAGTGACAGTAGGGGAAGCAAGGCATGTATTGTATTGTTGCCATCGAGGATAAAAATATGGGGTTTTCATCGTATTGCTTGAGTTAATTCCTCTACATCATGTCATCTTCCTTAATGCGTTACTCTGTTCTTTAGGAACTTAATACTCTATATGCATGCTGGATAGCGGTTGATGTGTGGAGTAATAGTAGTAGATACAGGCAGGAGTTGTTCTACTTGACACAGACATGATGCCTATGTTCATGATCATTGCCTTAGATGTCATCATAATTATGCACTTTTCTATCAATTGCTCGGCAGTAATTTGTTCACCTACCGTAATACATGCTATCTCGAGAGAATCCACTAGTGAAACCTATGGCACCCGGGTCTCTTTTCCATATTATCGAATCTCGTTTACATGTTGCTAGTTTCCGATCTATTATTTTGCAATCTTTACTTTCCAATCTATACATAAAAAATATCAAAAATATTTACTTTATTATCTCTATCAGATCTCACTTTTGCTAGTGACCGTGAAGGGATTGACAACCCCTTTATCGCGTTGGTTGCAAGTTCTTGATTGTTTGTGCAGGCATTCGGTGACTTGTGCGTCGTCTCCTTGATATATACCTTGGTTCTCAAAACTGAGGGAAATACTTATGCTACTTTCTGCATCACCTTTCCTCTTCAAGGGAAAACAAATGCAAGCTCAAGAGGTAGCAAGCGACTGCTCCAGTTGGAAGAGAAGGTTGGGGACTCACATATTCCTCATGGGTTGCGTTCCCACGGCCGGCCGCCACATCACTTGCCATGTCCACTCTGAATATGTGCTCTCCCTCTGGCGGTAAGGGATCATAGGAAGGAGAAGTGCTATTTGTGCTCACCTCCCTCGATATATAAAGGAAGATTATGCTGGTGGTAGGGATATCCTTCTTTAGCATTATATTTTGAAAGGCATGATTGTTTGTTGGTATGCCTGAGTATTGATGTCTTTATGTCAAATTATAGAATATTGCTTTGAATCATTTGAATCTAAATATTCATGCCATATATAAAACAAATATTACATGATGAACAAGTCATGTAGCATTCCACATCAAAAATTCAGTTTTTATCATTGACCTACTCGAGGACGAGAAAGAATTAAGCTTGAGGATGCTTGATACGTCTCCAACGTATCTATATTTTTTGATTGTTCCATGCCATTATAATATCAATCTTGGATGCTTTATATGCAATATTTTATCATTTTTTGGGACTAACCTATTAGCTTAGTGCCAGGTGCCAGTTGCTCTTTTTGCCTGTTTTTGGTTTTCTAGGGAATCAGTACCAAACAAAGTCCAAATGCCATAAAACTTTTTGATGATTTTTTTTGGACATAAGAGACCTAGAAGTTTCGGGAGGAGGCTAGAAGGCGAAGGAGTAGGCCGCAAGGCACATGGGTGCGCCTACGGGGGTGGCCGCGCCCATGTGGTTTGTTGGGCCATGTTCCTCCGTTTGACCTAATTCCAACTCTATAAATTCTCTAAACTCAGTAAACCAACAGAGAGCCACCCAAAATACTTTTTCCGCCGCCGCAAGCTTCTGTTCTGGTGAGGTCCCATTTGGAGGACTTTTCCGGCACTCTGTCGGAGGGGGAAATCGATCATGGAGGGCCTCTACATCAACCTTGCTGCCCTTCCGATGATGTGTGAGTAGTTTACCACTAATCTACGGGTCCATATCTAGTATTTACATGGCTTCATCTCTCTCTTTGATCTTCAATACAATGTTCTCCTTGATGTTCTTGGAGATCTATTCCGTGTAATCTTCTTTTGTGGTGTGTTTGTTGGGATCCGATGAATTGTGGGTTTATGATCATATTATCCATGAATATTATTTGAGCCTTCTCTGAACTCTTTTATGCATGATTGTTATAGCTTTATATTTCTCTCCGATCTATCCATTTAGTTTGGCCAACTGGATTGATTTATATTGCAATGGGCGAGGTGCTTTGTAATGGGTTCGATATCGCGGTGCCCAATCCTAGTGACAGAAAAGGACATGACACGTATTTGTATCGTTTCCATTAAGGATCTATGGGGTTTATTCATATTGATTGAGTTTACTTTGTCTACATCATGTCATCATGCTTAAGGCGTTACTCCATTCTTTATGAATTTAATACTCTAGATGCATGTTGGATATAGGTCGATGTGTGGGGTAATAGTAGTAGATGCACGCAGGAGTCGGTCTACTTGTCTCCCATGTGATGCATATATACATGATCATTGCCTTGGACATCATCATAACTATTCGCATTTCTGTCAATTGCCCAACAGTAATTTGTTTACCCACTGTATGCTTTTTTGTTCGAGAGAGATGCCTCTAGTGAAAACTATGCCCCCCAGGTCTATCTTTATCATATATTAAAATCCAAAAATACCTTGCTGTAATTTATTTATCAATATTTTATTTTGTGTTTTTATTTATCTATCTATCACTATGAGATTTGATCCTTGCAATTAACCGCCAAGGGATTGACAACAACTTTTTTGCGCTGGGTGCAAGTATTTGTTTTTTTGTGTGTAGGTGTTGTTCATGTGGTATTGCATGGTTCTCCTACTGGATTGATAACCTTGGTTCTTAACTAAGGGAAATATTATCTCTACTAAACTACATCATCCTCTCCACTTCGAGGAAACATCACCAACACCTATCAAGTAGCTCACAAGTAGCAGGAAGAATTTCCGTCGCCGTTGCTGGGGAAACATCACCAACACCTACCAAGTACCCATTGCATAAACTTTCATCTCCTGGCATTTACTTTCATTTGCCATTCACCTCTCGTTTTCATCTCCGCCACCTCTAAAACATTTTCAAAAAGACCCAAAATATTTTCTGTTTGCCTTTTTTCTTGTTTGCTCGTTTGCTTGCTTTTATTGCCTTCATGTCAACACACCAAAAACATAAAATAAAAAGGAAAAGTAAAGACATATGGATCCCCATCCACTTGATAATCTTTCCAAAAGATCCAATTATGATGAACCAATTGCAAGTGAGTTGAGTGCACTAGATTATCTTTATGAAGTTTTGCCTGAAGATTGTGAATCTGAAAATTGTGATGAAGTGTTAAAAGAAGAAATTTATAAAGTGGTTCATGATAGCTCCTGGAATAAAAAGCATGGTTGCAATGATGTTATTATAAATTTTATTAATGCCAATTGTGCTAATGATATGCAAAGGTTGGGGATGATAATTCTGTTATGTCTACTACTTATTGCAATGATCACGATTGGGGTGATAATGCTTCTTATGATCTTGAAAAATTATTTAGGCCTCATGATGAATATGTTATTGATAATAATGTTGCAAAATATTGAAAGTAGGTTTGGAAGAGCGTCAACTTTAAATAAAAAGAATCCCACATATTTGTAGAGTGCTCGATCTTTTCAATTTTTTGATAAAAGTGGGTTTGGAGAGGTCATGACTTTTGTTGATGTTAATCCCACTATCTTGAAAGATAATAAGACCTTTATGCATGTGGATCATGAAGAGAAACTTTTATATGGTAGCTATATTATTGAATTTGATTATGATCCTACATGTAATTATTGTGAGAGAGCAAAATATGGTTGTAGAAATTTTCATGTTACTAAATTACCTCTCATCATGTTGAGATTGTCAATGATTTACTCTTCTTACTTGCATATACTATATATTTCTTGCTTTCATAATTTGTTTACTTATAGAATGCTTATGCATAGGAAGTATGTTAGACTTAAATTTGTTTGCCACCTGTATTATGATGCTCTCTTTGTGCTTCAGTTCTTGTCTTTTATGTGAGCATCATTGAAATCTCAAAGCATATCTTAATGGCTATAAAGGAAGAGCTAGTTGGGAGACAACCCAATAGTTATCATTTTCTGTGTGTTTTTTGGTGTTGAAAGGATCGATATGGTTGACTAGAGGGGGGGGGTGAATAGGAACAATTTTTAGCTTTTCTTCACAAATTAGGTTTAGCAACAAATAGGTTGTCTAGATGTGCAACTAAGTGAACAACCTATATGATGCTAACAACAACAACAACAACAACAACAACAACAACAACAACAACAACAACAACAACAACAACAACAAGAAGAAGAAGAAGAAGAAGAAGAAGTGCAAGAAAATGATACAACACAACAATAGCTTGGAAAAAGTAAAGGGACGAGATAACTGCAAGTCGAGCCGGTGGAGACGAGGATGTGTTACCGAAGTTCCTTCCCTTTGGGGGAAGTACGTCTCTATTAGACCGGTGTGGAGGCACAATGATCCCCAAGAAGCCACTAGGGCCACCATATTCTCCTCATGCCCTCACAAAATGTGAGATGCCGTGATTCCACTAGTGGTGCCCTTGAAGGCGGCGACCGAACCTTTACAAACAAGGTTGGGGCAATCTCCACAACTTGATTGGAGGCTCCAAACAATACAACGGAGCTTCACCACAATGGAATGTGGCTCTGAGGTGACCTCAACCGTCTAGGGTGCTCAAACACCCAAGAGTAACAAGATCCGCAAGGAATAAGTGGGGGGAATCAAATTTCTCTTGGTGGAAGTGTAGATCCGGGCCTTCTCAACCAATCCCTAGAAAATCAACAAGTTCGATTGTCTAGGGAGAGAGATCAAGCGAAAATGAGCTTTGGAGCAACAATGGAGCTTGGGGAAAAAGAGGTGGGTCTTCTTGGGGAAGAAGACCCCTTTTATAGTGGGGGAAGCAACCCAACCATTATCCCCTCTTCAGCCCGCAACAGGTGGTATTACTGCTCAAGGGAACGGTACTACCATGTAACGTCCGGATAATCATGCTACAGTAATCCCATGTTAACGATGCCACGTCATCCCGGTTACTGTTGCTAATCTCACATCGGATCAAAACTATTCAAATCCAAATTTGAATTAACGGCAAACCACCAAAGTTTTCAAACATTAAAATAAAAATGTTCAAACTGTATCAGATATTGCATAGGTAATTATGGTGAAGTAAACACATTTTTAGAAAATGTCTAAATACTTAAAATGAAGTAAACAGAAAAGAAAATAAAGAAAAAGGAAAAAGGAAAAACAAAAATAGAAAACTTACAAAACAAGAAGAAAAGACCCCTCGGCCAACCAGCCCAGCTACCGGCCGGCCAGCCCAGTTGGCCCAGCCCGAGGACCTCGCCGGAGGCCACGATGCCGGGGCCACCCCGCCGGCCTGCTTCCTCTTTGCCTCTTGTCCCCGTCCTTCCTCCCCGCGCCCCACTGTCCTATCCCTACGCCCCCCATGAGCTCCCACTCGTCCTCTCCCCCCTCGCGCGCACGCGCTCACACCATGGCGTCCTCCCCACGGTCCCGCCCATGCTACCCCCTGCTCGCGGTGCATGCCCCGCCGGCCGTCACCGCTTGGCCGCTCGCGAGCTGCCTTGCCTGCCGCAGCTCCCGGCGTTCCTCCGCCCCCTGCCACCGGCCCCACTCTCCCAATGCTGCTGCCTTCCTCCTGCACTGGCGCTCAGCTCCTGCGCTGCACCGCACGACCCGCGCTCACCACCACGCCGCTGTTGTGCCGTATCTGGCCGCAGCCGCCTCCACCGCCCTCTCGCGCGACCCCCGCCGTCCTCTGCAGCAGTCCGCCACTCGGCCGGCCTCACAGGTGCCGTTCCTAGCCGGCCTCGCCGTGGCCCCGGTCGTCGCCTGACGCCGGCGCCCATCTGCGCCGCTCGGCCCTCGCCTGGCCGGGCACTGCTAGCGCCCGCAACCCGTAACCGCTAGCACCCAGTGCCCATTAGGCCTGCTAGGCCACTGCCAAACGCGGTCCACCCCTGGAACGTTTTATTAAAAAAAGAATTTAAAAATAATAACAATAAATAAAATATTAATTAGTTAATTAATTAAGTAATTAATTAACTTAATTAATCCTGATTAGATCAACCTAATCACTTAGGTTAGTTAATTAATCTGTTAGGTTAGTTAACAGTCAATGACAGCTGGGACCCACACGTCAGTTTGACCCAGTCAACGCCTGTTGACTGATGACGTCAGCATACACTATTATGGATAATATTGATGTAAAATAATTAAATAAATTCTAAAAATGATTAAGTCTTTTAAAATTAATATAAAATAAACCATAGCTCGGATGGAAAAACTTTGTACATGAAAGTTGCTCAGAACGATGAGACGAATCCGAATACACAACCCGTTCGTCCATCACGCGTCCCTAGCATAGTGAACCTGCAACAATTCACCTCCGGTTCATCTGTCCGAAAATGCAAAACACCGGGGATTCTTTCCCGGATGTTTCCCCTGTCGACGTTCTGGGAACGGGGATCCCTAGACTTGCCTGCCTGCGGCCTGCGGCGTGGCTCAAGTAGGGGGGCCAGTGTGGCCCATCTTCATCAACTGGAGCTCAAGACCCTCGCGAGGGGCCAAGCCTCGCGGGGCGGATGACAGGAAGCTTCCTCAGGCGCAGCCTCATCAGGCAGGCTCGCGAGGAGGCGGAGAGATCAAGGTAGGGTACTTCGCGAGGAGCCCGTGACGCAAGCCATGACGATCGAGACCAGGCGGCGCCAGGCGGGCGCTGGCCTACACAGAGTCCTTGTTTTCCCTTTGGTGCAAAGGGGGCAAGCATGCCAAGGCATCAGGCAAAGGTTATCGTTTCGGTGCAACAAGACCAAGACCAATAGAGCGGCAGGAAGGAGGTCACCGTGGAGCCCAGAACGGCGTCATCGTCAGAGCCTTTGGCAGCCAAAGACCAACTTTAGTCAGGATAAGTGTACTAGATGTTCCCCTTCAAAATGGACAATTGTTGGCGCCCTTCCCGCTCATTATTTGGGAAGAGGCCCAGGGCCTCCCTCTATAAATAGGACTAGCCACCATAGAGTAGAGGTAACTAGGGAGAGGGTAGGCATCCAAGAGGCGACTGAACTCTCCCAAGTAGTTTATTGCATCAGCTCAAGAATAGCCCCTCGTGAGGTTGTTCTTTCCTTGTACTATTCATCATCAGCCCCTGAGGCAATCCACACACCACAAACTAGAGTAGGGTATTACACCATAACGGTGGCCCGAACTAGTATAAACCTTGCGTCTCTGGTGTTGTTCATCGTGTAGCCTAGATCCTTTGCGAGACTTCGACACGTGAGCCGGTAGGGGAAAGATCTCCGCGCGCACCCAAGTGTTCGAACCTCAAGGGTCTGCCGGAACCCACAATCCGAAATTTGGCACGCCAGGTTGGGTGCACCGGATTGTTTCTTCCGCTGGTCGCGTGTGATCTTCCGTCGTATCCATGGCTGACGCTCGTCTGGCTCACGCTGAGCGTCGGGCTACTCTCGCCACCCGCGTCGCCCAGACGGCGCCTGTCGGCGGATGCCCCTGTCGTTCCCCATCACCTGCCGGCAACGCCGCCACCGGCCCGACGGGGAACGAGCAGCAGGCCTCGTCCCTGCATCCTTCGGTGCAGCGGGAAGGCCGCACCGCCAACCCATCGCTGACTCCAGCCTGTTCATCGTCCCACGCCCGTCGTGCCCCCGCGGACGCGCACGCTGTGCTGCTCCTGGCGCGAGAGCTCCTGCACTACCGTCCCGTCGACGACCTCTACGAGGACTGGCTCGCCCGCTTCACTGAGCTCGTCAGCGCTGCAGGGGGCTCTCCTATGCCCTCTCTCTCGCTACCTCGCCCTCCATCCTGCGCAGGAGGCGTGGATTAAGAGGTGCCTCCGCCACCTCCTCCTCAAGAAGGCGCCTTGGCTCCACGGCGCGCGGCCCCGAGACGAGACTCACCACGTCCGGTGCCTGCGCGACAAGAAAAGAGATGCCAAGAGATCCCTTTCCCTCAAGAAGCTGCCCGTGTGCTCCCCGCACCGGCACGTCATGACCGCGGTCCTGCTCCAACGCGCCAAGACCCCGCGCTGCTCCTGGCGGCAGCGCGCGGAGACCTCCAAGATCAAGCCCTTCGTCACCAAAGGCCTCCTGTGGCCACTGCAGGCTGCCGTACCTTCACCACCGAGCTGCGCAGCGTGGCCTGGCCGGGCAAGTTCAAGCCGGATCTGCCCCCATGCTATGACGGCACTGCGGACCCTGCGGAGTTCCTCCAGCTCTATGACTTGGGCATCGAGGCGGCCAACAGGGACGAAAAGGTCATGGCGAATTGGTTCCCCATGGCGCTCAAGGACGGTGCCCGCACATGGCTCCTCAACCTGGCTCCCGGCACGATCTCCTCCTGGGACGAGATGCGCACTCGCTTCATCGCCAACTTCCAAGGCACTCACGACCGGCCGCCGGCCATGAGTGACCTGCGCCGCGTCAAGCAAGAGCCAGGAGAGACCCTGCAAAAGTACATCCAGCGCTTCAACAACGCTCGCCTCAAGATGCCCAGGGTGACTGAGGAAGCCATCATCTCAGCCTTCTCTGATGGCGTGTGTGACGTCAAGATGAAAGAGGAGCTAGCAATCCATGAAGACATGTGCACATCCCTGGAGCTGTTCAACTTGGCGACCAAGTGCACCAGGGCTGAGGAAGGGCGCCTTTCCCTCCTCGAGCTTCCGGCTGCCGATCCAGAAGAGAAGAAGCCCAAGGTCAAGGACGTGAAGCGCAAGGGGGCTGCTGTGCTCATAGCAGAGCCAGACACCAAGCGAGGCAGGGATCAGCCTGAGTCATCCAAGGGCAGTCGGTACTGCATGTACCATGACCTCCACACCCACAAAGCCAACGAATGCCAAGAGCTCAGGGCTGTGCAAGATGGGCGTATCGGCCGACGCCCCGAGCGCAACGACCGAGGCTATGGCGAGGAGGAGGAAGAGGTGGAGGACAATGGGAAGACCGTGGCCCTCGCCAAGGGTGGCGTGACCGACCTCGCGAGGATCGCTGGCAGGACCAGCCTCGCGAGGGAGGTTGGAGGGGTCAGCCTCGTGAGGATCGCCCTCAAGGCAACGCAGGCCTCCCTCCTCTGCCACCACTATCGAGGAGGAATGAAGACCATCATCAGGACGAGGGGGCTGGGGGCTTCCAGGAGCCGCGCGCAATCGCTTGCATCCTGGGCGGTGCTCAGGCCCCAGCCTCTCAGTGCATCTTCAAGCAGTTTGCTCTCGAGGTGAATGCAGTCCTCCCCAAGCTTGAGGCCACGCGCCCCCTCAGGTGGTGTGTGTGCGCTATCACGTTCAGCTCAGCGGATCAGCTCAAGTGCGCAGCAAGGGCCGGAGTCCTCCCAATGCTTTGCTCCCCAGTCATCAGCAATGTGCAAGTCACCAGGACCCTCATCGATGGTGGAGCGGGACTCAATGTCCTGTCCGTCAAGACATTCAACAATCTCCAAGTGCCACATGATCAGCTTCAGCCGACCAAGCCTTTCTCAGGAGTCACCGATGGTTCCACTGTTCCGATAGGGCAAGTTCGCCTTCGTGTCACCTTTGGGCAGTGCAACAACTACCGCACCGAGCTCATTGACTTCGACATCGCCCACATTCGCCTGCCATACAATGCCATCCTCGGGTACCCAGCCCTGGCCAAGTTCATGGTAGTGACTCACCATGGCTACAATGTACTCAAGATGCCAGGAAGCGGTGGAGTCATCACGGTACCTTGTGAGGAAAGGGATGCAGTGTGTTCTCTCGAGCGTGCCTTCCAGGCCGCGGCAATCGAAGACCCATATCACAGGAGCGGAAGACTCCCCGAGGCAGTCCCTAAGAAGAAGAAAGCATCACCTGGTCCGAACCATCAGGAGGCAGGCACATCCAGGGGCATCGCGCCAGGATCCGTGCCCGTCCAAGGGGCGCCTCCCTTCGTCGCATAGGAAGGTGCATCTGGTGCCCTCCTCGGGCGAGGCTCGGGGGCTCTCTCCTGGAGGGCCGCCGACCTTGCCAAGGTCACGAGGGAGGCACTCGGGCACCACTTGGAGGCGTGTTTCAAAGCACGTTTCCCTCAAGACGGTGTGAAGCAAGGAGGACCAAACCCATAGGAGTTCATCGCGAGAAGCATTCAAGAGCTGCAGGAGTCAAGAATCATGCGCGGCAGCTGCCGCTTACCCACCGTAGCTCCCCATCCAAGCGAGGATGGTGAGCTGCGCGTCTGCATCGATGTACCAGGGCTCAACTGAGCCGCATCTCAGGAGCGCCTCTGGCCTTTGCGCGTGGGGCGTTTCAAGGGTCCACCCCACAGCTACGTTCGCATGCCCTTCAGCCTGCCGAACGCAGTCGCCGCTCATCAGCGCCTGCTGAGGAGCATTCTGGAGGCTCTGGAGATCAGGCATTGCGCAGTCCTAGCAGAGATGGAGATGGTCCTTGAAGAGCCGCCTGCGCCCCTGGAGCCTCCCGAGGCTCTAGGTCCTGGGGGCTCGTGAGGATCGGCTTCCGCATCACGCGTCGTCCGCTACTTCAGCATTCCTTCATCTTCAATGGTATCAGGTGACATCTTTCAAAGTTCCATTTTTAGCTGGGAGCGCCCGCAGGGCTGCATCATTCCCAGGTCGCGTGGGTCCGTCCCTGCGGCATGTATCCATTTTGCTCATGTTCTTTGCTTACCTTGTTGGGGGCACCCCTCAGGCTGCATTATCCCCAAGCTGCTCGGGCCTGGCCCAGTGGCATTTTCCTTTTCTGCATCTATCTAACTGGATTTCCTCCTTCATGCTTAACGTGCTCGACCTAATCGCCTGCTCGATTGACACCTACCTTTGGAGCCGCTTGCTCTGGCATGGCACTTGCGCACGGGTCCGTCCCTGCAACGCCGGTAAATCTGAGTGGTCAAGCTCTAGCCGCGGCAGCCCCGCAAGGCGCCACCTCACCGGGCCCTCAGTGCCCCAATCACTCCCTCGGAGCGACCAATGGTTGGCTGGCTACCGTAACAATAGACCTTGCTTCCTCTCGTAATTGGTACGCAGGACCCGCTCCAGGAGTAATGCTGGGCACGACGTGAGCCTCCTCCCCTTCTCTCTGGCACAATCCGCTTGCACGTTAAAAGGGGGGCGCCTGAGCATCGCAACTCATGGGCTCTTACTGGCTCTCCAGCCCTCACCCCCTGGCCTTGACCCACGGCATCGCGACCTGTCATACCAGCGGCGGCTGAGCTCGCTCGAGGGCCGGGACCTGAGGATGTAGAGCATGAAGGAAAGTGTGGGGGAGAGGGAAGAAGCTCGCGAAGACCTAACCCAGCAACACCTCAGCTGCCGCCACACAGGCCCGACGCTTCGCCGAAAACTACTCCAAACCTACTAGATAAGTCACGCGAAAACTGATGACTCAGCGCTAAACCCCGGCCTAGTGCAGCTCCGTAACGGCAACGTTGCCTACATTTCTTGCCCAGCGAAGGCTGCTTGAGCGCTAAAGGGGGCCTCCTGAGCATCGCGACTCAGGGGCTCTTACTGGACCTCGGGCCGCTCACCTCCTGGCCTTGACCACGGCATGGCGACCTGGCATACCAGCAACGGCTGAAGCCTGCCTGTGGACCGGGACCTATCAGCGTAGAGCACCAAGCCCTCATAAGGAAAGAAAGGGGGAGCCGAGCCAGGACAGGACAAGCATCTCGCATCGATTCATGATAAAGATATAATATTTACAAAAGGCATGGCCAGCACCTTACATACCCCCGCGGGGTGGTGTTTCGATTCCTCGCAGGGAACAAAAGGTGCTAATCCTAAGGGACGCTAACTACGCGCGCCTCTGTAGGAGACGCCATCATCAACAGTGGGCCGTCAGGCGCCGGCACCAACCCCATCCAGATCAATGGCGTCGACGGCCTAATGCAGCTGCCTTGCTCCGGGAGCGACACGAGCCCGGGGGCTCGTAGCTGTCGTCACTCATCTCCGGAGTCGCGTGAAGCTCGGCGGAGTCGCTGGACCCCCCGGCTCCTCCGCTGCTGCCTGAGGAGCTACTTGGGAAGCGGTGGGCAGGCCTGGTCCTTGCCACGGTGATGCTCCGACCGCCTTCCTTGGGGCAGCATTCCAGCCGACGTCCTTCCGAATCGAAGACTTTGAAGAACATTAAGGAGGCGCCATCGTATTCGAAATGAATCACGAGGGCACCTCCAGTTCGGCAGACCCGAGCAATCTCGCCCCAGCCCTGGGTCATGTAGACCTTGCCGGGCGCGACAACCTCGACCTCCGCTTCGGTCACGGGGGTGCGGCAGTCGGCGTGCTGCAGCCAGAGCTCAAGAGCCCGCCTCGGCGGGATCTCGAAGGCGAAGGAGGGAGGAAGACGAATCCAAGATCGCGGAGGCATGGCGGCGTGGAGCACGAGCTCGCGAGAGGAGCCCTCGGCGTGGACTCCAGGAGGGACGATGCGCACCGTCGTAACCCGCCGGTGACGACGGCGGCTCCGGCGATGTTGCTCGGTGCCTTCTTCTCCAGGGCCCTCGATTCTGGCGTACAAGGGCAGCGGGAACCCCGCTCGTGGCCGTTCATACCAGGGCCTCGACACCTCCTGCCAAGCACCCCCGTCTCCGCGGCAGAGGACTAGCCGTTTCTTCGGCGGAAGCGGGTCGGGACCCTCTCGGGGGCCTTCCCCTTCTCCGCTGCAAAAAACCGGCGGATCGGCGCCATTGTCGACAAAACGGGGGAGGGGTGAGGAGGAAGAGGCGAAGCAAGGAGAGATGGACAACAGGGGTTCTCGCCCGCGTGTACTTATAGTCCGGAGGAGGCCAACCACCGGCCTCCATGATCACAGGTAATCATGACCCATTTTTGCATGCAAGGACTTGTCAAGTCATTAAGTTGCCGAGGCGTCGTGGGGAAGCGGAGATGCCCACGTCCAATCAACCGCCACACGGCGCCCAAGGCCACAGGCTGTTGGGGCCTGCGGCGCTTCGCACTTGCCCCTTCGCTTCTCTGCTAAGCCAAGTCCGTGCGTGCTTTGGGCCTGGGGGCTACTATCGGCGTTCTGGGAATGGGGGTCCCCAGACTTGCCTGCCTGCGGCCTGCGGCGTGGCTCAAGTAGGGGGCACAGTGTGGCCCATCTTCATCGACTGGAGCTCAAGACCCTCGCGAGGAGCCAAGCCTCACCGGATGGACGACAGGAAGCTTCCTCAGGCGCAGCCTCATCAGGAAAACTCGCGAGGAGGCGGAGAGGTCAAGGCAGGATACCTCGCGAGGAGCTCGTGACACAAGCCATGACGATCGGGTGCCAGGCAGGCGCCGGCCTGCGCAGAGTCCTTGTTTCCCCTTTGGTGCAAAGGGGGCAAGCACAGTCCAAGGCATCAGGCAAAGTTTACTGTTTCGGTGCAACAAGACCAAGACCAACAGAGCGGCAGGAAGGAGGTCACCGTGGAGCCCAGGACGGCATCATCATCAGAGCCTTTGGCAGCCGAAGACCAACTTTAGTTAGGATAAGTGTACTAGATGTTCCCCTTCAAAATGGCCAATTGTTGGCGCCTTCCCGCTCATTATTTGGGAAGAGGCCCAGGGCCTCCCTCTATAAATAGGACTAGCCACCACAGAGTAGAGGTATCTAGGGAGAGGGTAGGCATCCAAGAGGTGACTGAACTCTCCCAAGCAGTTCATCGCATCAGCTCGAGAACAGCCCCTCGCGAGGTTGTTCTTTCCTTGTACTGTTCATCATCAGCCCCTGAGGCAATCCACACACCACAAACTAGAGTAGGGTATTACACCACAACGGTGGCCCGAACTAGTATAAACCTTGCATCTCTTGTGTTGTTCATCGTGTAGCCTAGATCCTTTGCGAGACTTTGACACGTGAGCCGGTAGGGGAGAGATCTGTGCGTGCACCCCAGTGTTCAAACCTCAAGGGTCTGCCGGAACCCACAATTCGACATCCCCCTTTCGCCGGTATCACCTACTATCGCGTTAGGGCACACCTAACACCGCTCATTGTCATGTCATGCATCATCATGCTTATGTTTGCATTGTATTTACTGTTTCTTCCCCCCTCTTCTCTCCGGTAGACTACGATACCGACGCTACTGCTGCCCCATTCGACTACGGAGTTGACGACCCATCCTTCTTGCCAAAGCAACCAGACAAGCCCCCTGCCCGTTGATCACCAGATATTGCCTATTCTTCTCTCTACTGCTTGCATTAGAGTAGTGTAGCATGTTACTCTTCGGTTACTCCTATTTTGTTGCATAGCCTGTCATTGTTGCTACAGTCGGTGATACCTTACCCGCAATCCTAAATGCTTAGTATAGGATGCTAGTTTATCATCATTGTCCCTACATTCTTGTCAGTCTGCCTTGCTATAATATCGGGCCGTGATCACTCGGGAGGTGATCACGGGTATATACTATACATACTTACATACTATACATATGGTGAGTAAAGTCGGGTCGGCTCATAGAGTACCCGCGAGCGATTCATGGATTGGGGGCTGAAAGGACATTTGTCCTGACGGCCCGTTGTGTGGATCTTTATGGCGGAGCGACATGTCAGGTTGAGACCACCTAGGCGAGTGGTGGGCTTGGCCCTGGTCGGCGTTCGCGGTTACTTCATAATAACATGCTTAACGATATCTTTGTATTTGATCTGAGTCTGGCCACTAGCCTATACACACTAACCAACTACGCGGGAATAGTTATTGGCACTCGACGTCGTGGTATTAGGCGAAGCCTTCTTGACGTCAGCGACTGAGCGACGCGGGCCGGGTTGGACCGCGTAACACAACTTCCTTTGTAATGGAGGTTGCTAGGTCTGCTCACCGGCTGCGTTCGCAACGTGCAGGTGTGTAATGGGCGACGGGCCCAGACCCCTGCACGCATAGGATTTAGACTGGCGTGCTGACCTCTCTGTTGTGCCTAGGTGGGGCTGCAACGTGTTGATCGTCCGAGGTCGGGCATGGCCCAGGAAAGTGTGTCCGACCAGAGGGATCAAGCGTGTTGGGTTATGTGGTGCACCCCTGTAGGGAAGTTTATCTATTCGAATAGCCATGTCCCTCGATAAAAGGACGACCCGGAGTTGTACCTTGAACTTATGACAACTAGAACCGGATACTTAATAAAACACACCCAGACAAGTTCCACAGACAAACCGGTGATCGCTTTTCCATAGGGCGAGGAGGGGAGGATCGTCGGGTAGGATTATGCTATGTGATGCTACTTGGAGGACTTCAATCTACTCTCTTCTACATGCTGCAAGACGAAGGCTGCCAGAAGCGTAGTCTTCGATAGGACTAGCTATCCCCTCTTATTCTGGCATTCTACAGGTCAGTCCACCGATATTGCCTCTTTACACATATACCCATGCATATGTACTATAGATCCTTGCTTGCGAGTACTTTGGATGAGTACTCATGGTTGCTTTGCTCTGTCTTTCCCCCCTTTTTCCTATTCTTCCCGGATGCCGCAACCAGACGTTGGAGCCTAGGAGCCAGACGCCACCATTGATGATGACTCCTACTACACTAGACGTGCAGGCCGCTGACGACGACCTGGAGTAGCTAGGAGGATCCCAGGCAGGAGACATGCGCCTCTTTCGATATGTATCCCAGTTTGTGCTAGCCATCTTATGGCAACTTGTTTAACTTATGTCTGTACTCAGATTTTGTTGCTTCCGCTGACTTGTTTATGTTCGAGCACTTGTATTCGAGCCCTCAAGGCCCCTGGCTTGTAATATGATGCTTGTATGACTTATTTTACTTTTAGAGTTGTGTTGTGATATCTTCCCGTGATTCCCTGATCTTGATCGTACACATTTGCGTGCACGATTAGTGTACGATTGAATCGGGGGCGTCACAAGTTGGAATCAGAGCCGACTGCCTGTAGGAATCCCCCTTCCACACTCCTTTGCCAAAGTTGAGTCTAGTCATTACAAAACTTTTACTAACATGGTTGTGAGTCTTACAGGCCCATGTCGCCATTGGGTGGTATTAGGATCTTTTACTCCTCGACCTTTACTCTGGGGCTCTAAACTCTCTCCTACTCGGGTTAAACGAATTTACTAACTCTAACATTAGGATCCCGTTACCACATTCACCCCAAAGTTGGATAAGCCATAGTTATTCTATAGGATAGTATTTTGAATAATACCCACATTGTCATTTGACTCCATTGAAACATCTTTGTTTTTAGATGGAACCCACGAGGCAGGTCATGCGCCACATGGCAGCCATTGGTGCCTCAGGATCACCTTCTGTGCTAGCTGAGATTATGACCTATCTGGGTTATCACTGGCACCCTGAGTACACCATGTACGAGGAGTTCCAGGACTTTAACCAGGAGCAGTACCGTGCCATCGTCCACCTCTACTCTCGGGAGTATGACTCCACTACTGTGCTGCACACCGCTCATGGTGTTGGAGTGACCATCGATATGGCAGTCCACGATGCTTCTTATGCTGCTCTGACACGTCTTCATGGAGAGTATCGGGCGTTGGACACTTCCCATTTCAGGCAAATTGCTATCGCATTCGACGTTGGTGCGGAGGGATACTACACTGCTACCTACTCCAGCGTCACCCGAGATCCCTTCCACCATTAGAGCCTGGTTCTACATGCTGATGGGCTGGACCGAGCTAACCGAGCTCTTCGCCACGAGTTGTACACCACCCGTCAGCACTTTACAGTGCTCTGTCGCATTCTGCTTTCTACCCAGCTAGGATCGTGATGCCCCACGGTGTCGGTTGGCCAGAGGTGGGAGGCTACGCTCCTGCACTTGGTCCTCTTCTGCCACCTGCGCGTCGGGTTCTACACCAGAGTATCCACGGCCCCCAGGCCGCTGACGTGCACTATCTGTTGCCTCACTACCAGTTGTCAGGCTACGACTACCTCCACAGTACCTCCTGGGACTGATGTAGTCTTGCTCATTAGTATTAGATGCATTCGCCGCGAGCCTGCGTGCCGCCTATGATGACTTAGTCTATGTACTGAACTCTGTGTACTGAACTCTATGTCCGACCCCTTTTGTAAGTTATGCCGACTACTATGTAATATCTATCGTGCTCCTTTCATTATGCATGTTTCATCGTGAATGATTCTTGTCTATGCAAAATTTTAAATGTTGAACTACCCCTATTATATATTAGCAGGATGGTTAGACCAGGTGGTCGTGGTCGTGGCGGCAACGCCCCACCACCGCCTGAGTACATGGCTGGTATGATCAAACAGTTCGAGCTGAACAGTCAGTTCATGGAGAATATGCTGGCTCAGTTTCCTCGTCCCTATGTGAATCAGCAGCCAAACCTAGTAACTCTGCAGGATTTCATGCATCTCAACCCAACCATCTACCACAGCTCAACCCAGCCTCTGGATGCTGATGACTGGCTCCATGACATCACCTATGAGCTGTAGTCTGCTTGTGTAGCCCCTGCTAGCTACGTCACCGTTGCTTCCTTCTTCCTGAAGGGACCAACAGCTCAATGGTGGGACAGCCACATGCATACTCTGCCAGTTGGAACAATCATCACCTGGCCGGACTTTCAAGCTGCCTTCCGTGCCCGCTTCATTCATCAGGGGATCATGGACATGAAGAAGCGTGAGTTCCACAACCTCACACAAGGCAACAAAACTGTGGAAGCTTATCAGCGGGAGTTTCTGGACTTATCCCGCTATGCTGAAGAAGACATTGCAACTGATGCACGCAAACAGGAGAAGTTTTGTGATGGACTACAAGCTGACATCAAGCTCGCACTGCTAGTGCATGACTTTGCCGATTTCGCCACCTTGGTGAACAAGGCCATCAATGTCGAAACTGGTATGTAGGAACACCAAAGCTCTCACAGGAGCAACCGAGACACGGGATCATCTCCGGGCCCGCCCTCGCAGAAGCGTAGGATCTGGATTCCCAACAGCATGTACCATCCAACTGCACCTGCTCCAAGGCAGTCCTATGCTGCACCTTGTCTGCCGCCTCCACCATCTAAGCAGCCAAGGCTTCCAGCTCCACCCCCCTGAGCTCCTGTTCCCACTCCCAATAATGGTCTGTGCTACAAGTGTGGTCAACCAGGTCACCTTGCCAGGAACTGCTTTCAGAACCAGGATCAACTGGCCCTCCCTGCAGCTGGCCGTGGAAGCAATCAGCCCCGCAACAACAATGCCAGGCCTTATGGTCGTGTTCATGCCAACCACGTTGAACTCAATGAAGCTCAAGACCAGCCTACTACTATGATGGGTACACTCCTCGTAATTTCAGTACCAACATCCGTTTTATTTGATACAGGTGCATCGCATTCGTTCATATCAGCTGAGTTTGCATTCATGCATGGCATTAAATACGAAGAGATGAACACTCCGCTAGTGGTACACACCCCTTCGGGCCGATGTCAAACCTCTATGGTTAGTCACAACGTCCCGTTGAAATTGAAGGGTTGGAATTCTATGCCTCTCCCATAATCCTGAAGTCGTCTAACATCGACCTCATTCTGGGTATGGATTGGTTGAAAGCGCATACTGCTTCTATCATTTGCGCCACTAAGACCGTCCATCTGCTACACCCTTCTGATGAAATAATTAGCTACAATGCTCGTCTGGTTCAGAATGCCGAGGCAAGACTTTATGTGTTCAATGCATTGAACGCTAAACCACTCGAAGGCATTGAAAACATCCCCGTCATGCGTGAATTCCTCGACGTCTTTCCTGAAGAGCTTCCAGGGATCCCCCCTACCAAAGCTGTCGAATTCATCATTGACTTGAAACCAGGCACCTCTCCTATAGCCAAATGTCCCTACAAGATGCTGCCGCATGAACTCATTGAGCTTAAGGAGGAAATCGACAAATCGCTATGAAGTGGTTTCATTCGCCCAAGTTTCTCTCCTTGGGGATCACCTTCTCTCTTTGTTAAGAAGAAGGATGGGACAAACCCATTGGTCCAAGACTACCGTCCTACTAACCAGGCTACCATTCAGAACAAATATCCTCTTCCTCAGATCAATGATTTGTATGATCAACTGGCTGGTTCGTCAGTGTTCTATAAACTCAACTTGAGGTTGGGTTACCACCAGATCCGTGTCCGCGAAGAGGATATCCCAAAGACCGCATTTGTGACTCGCTATGGTTCATACGAGTACACCATCATGTCTTTTGGATTAACCAATGCTCCATCCACCTTCTCTCGTTTGATGAACTATATCTTTATGGAATACCTCGACAAGTTTGTCGTGGTTTATCTGGATGATATCCTTGTATATTCCAAGAATGAAGAAGAACATGCTGAACATCTTCGTCTTGTTCTGGAAAAGCTTAGAGAGCATCAACTCTATGCCAAGTTCTCCAAGTGCGAATTCTTGCTTCCCGAAGTAACCTATCTTGGGTATGTCATCTCCAAGGATGGTATCACCGTCAACCACGAGCGAGTTCAGGCTATTCTCGATTGGACTCCTCCGAAGAATGTCAAGCAAGTCAGAAGTTTTCTCGGACTCGCCAGCTATTGCCGGTGATTCATCGAGAACTTCTCCAAGATTGCTAGATCTCTGACTAACCTGCTTCATAAGGCGTCAAGTTTGAGTGGACAGAAAAGTGTCAGGAAAGTTTCCAGGCGCTCAAAGACAAGTTGACTTCTGCCCCAGTGCTTGCTCCTCCAGATACTAAGAAGGACTTCGTCATTTATTGTGATGCTTCACGTCAAGTCCTAGGCGCTGTCCTAATGCAAGAGGGCAAAGTGATTGCTTATGCCTCTCGTCAATTGCACCGTCACAAAGAGAACTATACAGTTCATGACCTCGAGCTGGCTGCTATTATACATGCGCCGAAACAGTGGCAGCATTACCTTCTCGGTAATCGTTGTGAGATCTTCACCGACCACCAAAGTCTGAAGTATCTATTTACTCAGCCAGACCTGAACCTTCGTCAGCAGAGATGGATGGAGACTGTTGCAGATTTTAACTTGGGTATATCCTATACTCCAGGCAAGGCTAATGTAATGGCTGATTCCTTGAGCCGCAAATCTTACTGCAACCACCTCCAGGTTCATAAAGTTCAGCCCTCGCTTGTTGAAGAATTCAGAAAGCTGAACCTCCATATTGTTCCTCCTGGTGCACTCGCTCCCCCTACCCCAGAGTTTCAAAAGATGAATATTCGTGTGGTTCCTCAGGGTTCTCTACATACCCTCGATGTCGTGCTAGATCTCATGGGCGATACCAAGACTATTCAACATTATGACTCTGAAGTCGAGAAGATTAAACATTATCTCTCAGAAGGAAAGCCCTCATTCTTCACTATTGCTGATGATGGCGCGTTGTACTTCAAAGGCCACCTAGTGGTGCCATGTGCGAGTGAAAACCTGAATCTGGCTCCAAGGGTTATGAAGGAAGATCATGATACACCTCTGTCTATTCATCCCGGTAGCACCAAGATGTACCAAGACATTCGTCAGAGATTCTGGTGGTCTAATATGAAGCAAGATATTGCTCGTTATGTTGCTGAGTGTGACCTATCGTTGTATCAAAGCAGAGCATCAAAGGCCTGCTGGAACTCTACAACCTATCTCTGTTCCTGAATGGAAATGGGACCATGTTGAAATGGACTTCATCACTGGATTCCCCAAATCGCAGAAAGTAATGATGCTATTCTAGTCGTCATTGACCGGCTTTCTAAGGTTGCACATTTTCTGGCTATCAAAGAAATGATCACTGCTAGTCAGCCAGCAACCCTCTACATGTCCAGAATTGTCTCACTTCATGGAATTCCATTGGTAATCAGTTCAGACCATGGCAGCTTATTGACTTCAAGATTCTGGGCAAGTTTCCAAGAAGCTATGGGGACTCATCTGTCTTTCAGCACTGCTTTTCATCCTCAGTCGCAAGGGCAAGTTGAACGCGTCAACCAAGTTCTTGAATACATGCTTCGT
Organism: Triticum aestivum; assembly: GCF_018294505.1. NCBI lineage: Eukaryota > Viridiplantae > Streptophyta > Magnoliopsida > Poales > Poaceae > Triticum > Triticum aestivum. The sequence continues at coordinate 370,692,421 of NC_057807.1, forward strand.
GCTTGTGTTATTTCCTTCGGCAAGAAATGGGAGGAATCTCTCCCGTATGCTGAGTTTTGTTATAATAATAGCTATCACGCTAGTCTGGAGATGGCCCCCTTCGAAGTGTTATATGGACGAAAGTGCCGAACCCCTCTGAACTAGTCAAAAACTGGGGAACCTCCCCTCTTTGGTCCAGATATTATTCAACATGCTGAAGAACAAATTCGTATTATTCACGAGAATCTCAAGACTGCTCAGTCACGTTAGAAGAGTCAGTATGACCGTCATCATAGGGACATGGTCTATCAACCTGGCGAAAAGGCTTATCTTCGAGTCACACCAATGAACGGTGCTCACCGCTTCGGGATCAAGGGCAAGCTAGCTCCTCGCTATATTGGTCCTTTCACTATTCTGGAAAGGCGTGGAAAAGTGGCATACCAACTGGAGCTTCCACCGAACCTTTCTTAGGTTCACGATGTGTTCCACGTGTCACAACTCCGCCCCTGCTTCAAGGACCCAATCCGAGCAGTGGATCATGAAGTGCTTGAGTTGCAACAGGACCTCTCCTATAAAGAGCATCTGGTCCGCATTCTCAACCAAGCTGAACACCGCACACGTTAGACGGTGATCAAGTTCCTCAAAGTTCAGTGGTTGCACCATTCTGAAGATGAAGCCACTTGGGAACGTGAGGATAGTGTGCGCAAAGAGTACCCCGCACTGTTCCAGATTTGTAACGTCCGGATAATCATGCTACAGTAATCCCACATCAACGATGCCATGTCATCCTGGTTACTGTTGGTAATCTCTCGTCAGATCAAAACTATTCAAATCCAAATTTGAATTAACGGCAAACCACCAAAGTTTTCAAACATTAAAATAAAAATGTTCGGACTGTGTCAAATATTGCATAGGTAATTATGGTGAAGTAAACACTTTTTTAGAAAATGTCTAAATACTTAAAATGAATTAAAATATAAAAGAAAATAAAGAAAAAGGAAAAAGGAAAAACAAAAACAGAAAACTAACAAAAAAAGAAGAAGAAAAGACCCTCCCTGGGCCAACCGGCCTAGCTACCGGCCGGCCAGCCCAGTTGGCCCAGCCGGCCACCCCACTCACTCCCCTTATCGCCCCCCGAACCCTAACTACCCACCCCGTCACCCCGCTTCCCCCCCACGTCGCCTCTCCCTCTTGCCCCCGATCCAGATCGGATCGAGGCTCACCCGACGCTGCCCGACTGCGCCGTCGCTGCCGTCCGAGGACCTCGCCGGAGGCCACGACGCCGGAGCCACCCCGCCGGCCTGCTTCCTCTCCGCCGCTCGTCCCCGTCCTTCCTCCCCGCGCCCCACTGCCCTATCCCTACGACCCCCGTGAGCTCCCCCTCCTCCTCTCCCTCCCTTGGGCGCACGCGCTCACGCCGTGGCCTCCTCCCTGCGGTCCCGCACGTGCTGCGCCCCTGCTCGCGGTGCGCACCCCGCCGGCCGTCACCGTTTGGCCGCTCGCGAGCTGCGCTGCCCGCCGCAGCTCCCGGCGTTCCTTTGCCCCCTGCCACCGGCCCCACTCTCCCACTGCTGCTGCCTTCCTCCTGCGGTGGCGCTCTGCTCCTGCACCGCGCCGGACGACCCGCGCTCACTACCACGCCGCTGTTGTGCCGTCTCTGGCCGCAGCCGCCTCCACCGCCCTCTCACGCGACCCCCACTGTCCTCTGCGGTAGCCCGCTAATCGGCCGGCCTCGCCGGTGCCGTTCCTGGCCGGCCTCACCGAGGCCCTGGTCGTCGCCTGACGCCGACACCCATCTGCGCCACTCGACCCTCGCCTGGTCGGGCGCCACTAGCGCCCACAACCCGTAACCACTAGCGCCCAGTGCCTGATAGGCCACTGCCAAACGGGATCCACCCCTGGAACGTTTTATAAAAAATGAATTAAAAAATAATAATAAATGAAATATTAATTAATTAAGTAATGAATTAACTTAATTAATCCTGATTAGATTAACCTAATCACTTAGGTTAGTTAATTAATCTATTAGTTAGTTAACAGTGAATGACAGCTGAGACCCACATGTCAGTTTGATCCAGTCAACGCCCTGTTGACTGCTGACGTCATGCTGACTTCATGATGATGTCATGATGATGTCAGCATCCACTATTCTAGATAATGTTGATGTAAAATAATTAAATAAATTCTAAAAATGATTAAGTCTTTTAAAATTAATATAAAATAAACCGTAGCTCGGATGGAAAAACTTTGTACATGAAAGTTGCTCAGAACGACGAGATGAACCCGAATACAAAGCCCGTTTGTCCGTCACGTGTCCCTAGCATAGTGAACCTGGAACATTTCACCTCCGGTTCATCTGTCCGAAAACACGAAACACCGGGGATGCTTTCCCGGATGTTTTCCCCTTTCGCCGGTATCACCTACTATCGCGTTAGGGCACACCTAACACCGCTCATTGTCATGTCATGCATTGTCATGCTTATGTTTCCATTATATTTACTGTTTCTTCCCCCCTCTTCTCTCGGATAGACTACGAGACCGATGCTGCTGCTGCCCCGTTCGACTACGGAGTTGACGACCCCTCCTTCTTTTCCGAGCAACCAGGCAAGCCCCCCCTTGATCACCAGATATCACCTATTCTTCTCTCTACTGCTTGCATTAGAGTAGTGTAGCATGTTACTGTTCAGTTACTCCTATTTTGTTGCATAGCCTGTCATTGTTGCTACAGTCGTTGATACCTTACCCGCAATCCTAAATGCTTAGTATAGGATGCTAATTTATCATCATTGGCCCTACATTCTTGTCAGTCTGCCTTGCTATACTATCGGGCCATGATCACTTGGGAGGTGATCACGGGTATATACTATACATACTTACATACTATACATATGGTGACTAAAGTCGGGTCGGCTCGTAGAGTACCCGCGAGTGATTCACAGATTGGGAGTTGAAAGGACATTTGTCCCGACGGCCCTCTGGGTGGATCTTTGTGGCGGAGCGACATGGCAGGTTGAGACCACCTAGGCGAGAGGTGGGCTTGGCCCTGGTTGGCGTTCGCGGTTACTTCATAATAACACGCTTAAAAAGATATTGGTATTTGATCTGAGTCTGGCCACTAGTCTATACGCACTAACCAACTACGCGAGAACATTTATGGGAACTCGACGTCATGGTATCAGTCGAAGCCTTCTTGACGTCAGTGTTGAGCGGCGCGCGCCGGGTTGGACCATGTAACGCAACTTCATTTGTAATGGAGGTTGCTAGGTCTGCTCACCGGCTGCGTTCGCAACGTGCAGGTGTGCAATGGGCGATGGGCCCAGACCCCTGCGTGCATAGGAGTTAGACCGGCGTGCTGACCTCTCTGTTGTGCCTAGGTGGGGCTGCAACGTGTTGATCGTCCGAGGCCGGGCATGACCCAGGAAAGTGTGTCCGGCCAGAGGGATCGAGCATGTTGGGTTATGTGGTGCACCCCTGCAGGGAAGTTTATCTATTCGAATAGCCGTGTCCCTCAGTAAAAGGACGACCCGGAGTTGTACCTTGACGTTATGACAACTAGAACCGGATACTTAATAAAACACACCCAGACAAGTTCCACACTCAACCTGGTGATCGCTTTTCCACAGGGCGACGAGGGGAGGATCGCCGGGTAGGATTATGCTATGCGATGCTACTTGGAGGACTTCAATCTACTCTCTTCTACATGCTGCAAGACGGACGCTGCCAGAAGCGTAGTCTTCGATAGGAGTAGCTATCTCCCTCTTATTGTGGCATTCTGCAGTTCAGTCCATTGATATTGCCTCTTTACACATATACCCATGCATATGTAGTGTAGATCCTTGCTTGCGAGTACTTTGGATGAGTACTCACGGTTGCTTTGCTCCCTCTTTCCCCCCTTTTTTCCTCTTCTTCCCGGATGCCGCACCTAGACGTTGGAGCCAAGGAGCCAGACGCCACCGTCAACGACGACTCCTACTACACTGGAGGTGCCTACTACTACGTGCAGGCCACTGACGACGACCAGGAGTAGCTAGGAGGATCCCAGGCAGGAGGCCTACGCCTCTTTAGATCGGTATCCCAGTTTGTGCTAGCCATCTTATGGCAACTTGTTTAACTTACGTCTGTACTCAGATATTGCTGCTTCCACTGACACGTTTATGTTCGAGCACTTGTATTTGAGCCCTCGAGGCCCCTGGCTTGTAATATGATGCTTGTATGACTTATTTTACTTTTAGAGTTGTGTTGAGATATCTTCCCGTGAGTCCCTGATCTTGACTGTACACATTTGTGAGCATGATTAGTGTACGATTGAATCGGGGGCGTCACATACCACTGGCAGAAGCGGTACTACCATGAGCCCCAGCGGTACTACCGCTGTGACTGCGAGTATCACCTGCAGAGAGAGAAGAGGCAAGAGAGGGAGCGCCCGGGCAGCACTAGCCACGGTGGTAGGAGCAATACTACCGCTCGAGAGTGGTACTACCGCTCCTACTACCGTTGCTACTGCCGCTGAATTCGACACGAGAAACGTAGGTCTCGAGTCGAGGCGGTACCAGCACGGAACCGGAGCCATACTACCGCTGATGGCCATAGGCGGTACTACTGCTAAGAAACAGCGGTACTACCGCTTATGGCTATGAGTGGTACTACCACTCAGGCCTAGCAGTACTACCGCTGGCGCCACCCTAATGCCACTACCGTGATAACAGGTAAACTCCAAGGATGAGGGAAGGAGCTGGGGGTGTGAAAAACATGTGTACATGTTGATTCCACCCTAGCCTTTCCGATACGGACCCCCTCTTGTTAGTATGGTGTCTCCTACAACTTAAGTCCACCAAAACCAAAACGAAAGAGAACTACACCTGTAAGTGCATATAGTGTCACCCCTAGTTGGTTTTGGAGTATTGACGACAAACGTGGTTGAGGGATTAATGTGTTTGTGAGAATTGCAGGATAACACAGGTAGTAGTCCCTCATTGATTCGGTTTACCCTAGCAGAGATGACCCCTAAAATTATGTGAAGACATTAAAGACAATGGTGGTTCGTGAAGACATTCACTTGAAGAGTATGGAGTGCGAAGACATAGTTGTTTCATAGTTTCCTTTTCTTCTTTATTGAGTCATAGGAACCACCATACTATTAAGTGGGGTCCAAGTGGACAAACTCAGAGTGACTGATGTGATGCTCAACAAAATCCTATGTCTTCGAGCGAAGACAATGAGAGCAAATCTTATCCAGAGCTGGATGAGTCAGCTTCACTTGTAGCCCAAGCCAAGCTACCGCGTGTGTTTGAAAGCCGACCGTTGGACACGTGTCGGTTCCTTAGTGACCCAGGGTCATTTCAGACATATCAGGTTGGGTTGCCACTTGGCTATAAATAGCCCACCCCCCCTACACCATAAATTGGTGGCTGCTCAGAGTTAGTGCACGACTTTTGTCGTTTGAGAGCAACCCACCTCCGAAGCATTTGAGAGGGAGATCCTTGCGAGGACAAAGCCCAAAACACCCAGAGCCAAAGAGTGTTAGGCATCACTAAAGTCTTTCTGTCCGCGTGCTCTAAAGACTTGTTACACTTGAGGACTATGCATCCTCCAGCCGGTTAGGCGTCGCGTTCTGAGGATCCAAGAGTCATTGTGGATTGACCGTGAACAAGGTCTATGAAGATTTGGAAGTCTACCTTGAAGACTTACCTGAGTGATAGGGCTAGTACTAAGTGGTCTTAGCTCTAGGGGAATAAGGTGAAGACACAGTCTTCTGAGTTCAATCTCAGCCTCCCTAACCAGACGTACAGTTGTCACAGCAACTGAAACTGGTCTACCAAATCTTTGTCTTCAGCAAGCAACTGGTTCTATCCCCTACTCTCCTTTCTTTTCAGTTTGTCTTTGTGAAGTCTTTGCTTGCCTGCCTGATCCATTTAACTTCATTGAGTGAAGACTTATATCTGTTTGGCTTCATACTATGTTCCATTCTGATCATGTCTAGTCTTCGTGCTTTCACTGAACTGCTTCATGGCATGTGGTGCCAAGGTAAACTCACGCGATGCCTACTTCCAAACCTCTAGTGAAGATGACTCTGAATGTGAATCCAAACCTAGCTAGGTATAAGATACTTTCTAAAATTGCAACTGAGCAACAAACTGCTATGGAACATATTCAAAAGTTGCTAGACAAAAGCGATGACCTGTTGGACGTGGAAATGAATCGATCTCAGTCCTTAATTGAAGACATCAAAAATCTTCGCGTTAAGTACGAGGAACTTGAGAGTTGTGATGAAACTCTCTCAGCCTCTCATGAGAAGCTTTCCTATGATTATCTTCAAAGGAAGCAAGAACTTGAGAAACTGAGAGCGTCTCATGAAGATCTTCAAAAATAGAATGATTCACTACTCACTCAATAGATCAGTCCCGCCGAGGAAGAATTTGTTCCACCATGTTTAAAATGTCTTGAGCGTGATAATGCTGTCTTTGTTGCTGGATGTTCTACTGCCTCTGATGTTGCAATATCCTCAACTGCTGATGTGGTAACTAACCCATCTATTGAGGATGCGACTACTATTGCTGATGAGAATGCTAGGTTGAAGACATTGCTTGAAACAGGCATGTACAAAAGACTCAAAGGACATCAGACTCTAGGCGATGTCCTCAAGAAACAGATTCTGAACCGAAACCCTAGGAAGGAGGGTGTTGGGTTCGAGAGGAAAATGAATGTTGATGGTTCTTACTGGACGCCTGAGCAGTACCCCAAAACTACCTGGGTTGCTGCTAAGGATCCTTCAGTGGACCCATCCACTTTATCTAGCTTCACTTGTGCTAACCCCATTGTCATCGATGAATCCTTTGATGCCAATTATAAACTATTTAAGAATCAGAATGGTGAAGTGGATGCCAGGTATATTGGTACTAACTGCAGGAATGGGCCACCCTTGAAGAAGATCTGGGTGCCCAAAAGCTATCTTGGGAAGCTTCCCGTGAATGTCGTCATGACACCACCTGGGAAGAAGACAAACCCCAGACCAAAGGCATCATATGGCCCAAAGGCTTCATACAGATAGATGACCAATCATGGTCACCCTAACGCCAATGTTTTGTAGGAGAACCATCATCTGACTCATGAATATGAGTGTGTTTCTTCTAACCACTATGTTCACAAAACTAAGAACTTTTCTGCATATTCATATGAGTATTATTCTCCTCCTGCGAAGCTATTTACTAGGGCTCCCAAGCCAAAATTCTCAGATGTTGCACTTAGACTCATTGCTTCTAAGCCACCCCTAAAGATGTGGGTGGTTAAGAAGAATTAACTTCTCTTGCAGGGAAAGGTCTCCAGCCGGAAATCAAAGACTTCTGATGCCAATGCTGGGGACCTAAAACATCTTGTGGGATGCAAGATAAAGTGCCCAAATGGTCTTACCATGTATTTCATCCCAGGGTTTCTTGACGAGCATCCTATCATGCCCAACCATAATCTCAACTTTGATAATATGCATGTTCGCTACATGTTTCTGCTTCACAATACTCTTGGTGAAGCCTATCCCGCTAACTACACTGTAGGGTACGACTCCGAAAGCCACTGAATGGATCATGGACAGCAGCTGCACCAACCACATGACTGGTGATCGAAGTCTTCTCATGGATTCAACCCTACGTCCATCTACTAAAAGCCACATCACATTCGCTGACACTGGTAAAAGCAAGGTATTGGGTCTTGGTAGAGTTGCTATCTCAAAGGATCAACACATGGAAAAAGTGATGCTTGTTGAATCCCTTGGATACAACTTAATGTCTGTGTCAATGCTCTGTGATCTGAATATGATTGTGATATTTGGAAAATATCATTGTCTTGTGCTAATGAATCTGACAAATCCTTAGTCTTTGAAGGCTATCGAAGAGGTGAACTGTATATGGTAGATTTCTTAGCAGGGCCACAGCTTGTCGTATGTCTTCTAGCAAAAGCTTCAAAGTGCTGGCTATGGCATCGTCATCTAGGACATGCGGGCATGAGGAACTTACACACTCTTGTGAAGAAGAAGCACATCATTGGCATCGAGGGTGTCAAGTTCAAGAAGGATCATCTATGTGGTGCTTGTGAAGCTGGGAAGATGACTAGAGCCAAGCATCCCTCGAAGACAATCATGACTACCTCACGTCCCTTCGAGTTGCTTCACATGAACTTATTTGGCCATACTCACTACTCTACCCTTACTACCACTGCACATCTCTATGGCTTCGTTATTATTGATGATTATTCGAGATACACCTGGGTACACATAAATCTCTATAAGTATGAGGTGCAGGATGTCTTCAGACACTTCACAAAAATCGAGCTATGACGAATTATGGCATCAAGATCAAGCACATCCGGAGTGACAATGGCACTGAGTTCAAGAACACCGGCCTCGACATTTATCTTGATACTTTGGGCATCACACATGAGTTCTGTACTCCATACACACCTCAGCAGAATGGCATCATGGAGCGCAAGAACAAAACGCTCATTGAGATGGCACGCATGATGCTCGATGAATACAAGACTCTAAGAAAATTCTGGCCCGAAGCCATTGATACTGCATGCCACATCATCAACCGAGTTTATCTTCACAAGTTCTTCAAGAAGACATCTTTTGAACTTTTGTCTGGTAAGAAGCCAAACCTCAGTTACTTCAAAGTCTTTGGTGCTAGGTGCTGGATCAAGGATCCACATCACACTTCTAAATTCGCACCGAAAGCACATGAAGGTTTTATGCTTGGTTATGGAAAGGATTCACACACCTACAAAGTCTTCAATCCGTTTCACTATAAAGTGGTTGAAACTATAGATGAGTGGTTCGATGAGACTAACGACTCACAAAGAGAGCACCTGCCAAATGTGCTAGATGAAACTACACTAGGTGAAACTATCAAGCTAATGGGTACAGGAGAAATCATACCCACCGACGAACAGGTTGAAGATGAGATCATCGTTTCTGCACCTAATCAACATGAAGACAATGCTCGTTCTGAAGCAAATCCTGAAGATGAAGACAATAGTCAGCCTGAATAAAATCTTCGTCCAGTTCATCCTCGGGTTGCAAATGAAGTCCGAATTGAGAAGATTATTGATAGCATCAATGCACCAGGTCCTCTTAATTACTCGATCAAGAGCTACGCAACTAGTAAAATTCTGCGGTCACTTTGCATTTGTATCTATATGTGAACCCAACAAATTTGAAGAAGCCTTTATGGAACCTGAATGCATTCAAGCTATGCAAGAAGAGCTTCAACAGTTTGAGCTGAATAATGTATGGGAGCTTGTCAAATGTCCTGATCCTCACAAGCACAATATCATTGGCACCAAATGGATCTATCGCAACAAGCAAGATGAACTTGGACAGGTTGTTAGAAACAAAGCTTGCCTCGTTGCTCAAGGTTACACACAAGTGGAAGGAATTGATTTTGATGAAACCTTTGCTCCCGTGGCTAGGCTTGAAGTCATTTGCATACTGCTAGCCTATGCCAACCATCAAAACATTCTTATGTACCAAATGGATGTGAAGAGTGCCTTCCTCAACGGCAAAATCAAAGAAGAACTGTATGTCGCTCAACCGCCTGGCTTTGAAGATCCAAATCATCCTGATATGGTATACAAGCTCAACAAGGCACTGTATGGCCTCAAACAAGCACCTCGCGCTTGGTATGAGACACTCCGAGAATTCCTGAAGAGCAAAGGCTTCACACCTGGTTCTCTAGATCCCACTCTCTTCATGAAGACATATGATGGTGAACTATTTGTGTGCCAAATATATGTGGATGACATTATCTTTGGCTGCACTGATAAGAGATACAATGATGAGTTTGGATACATGATGCAAGAGCAATACCAGATGTCCATGATGGGAGAGCTGAAGTTCTTTCTTGGTCTTCAAATCCTTCAACAGCAAAATTGCATATTCAAACCACAAGAAAAATACCTCAAAGACTGTCTGAAGAAGTTGGGAATGCAAGGCTGCAAAGGGTACACAATGCCACTGCCAACCAAAAGCCATCTAGGCCCTGACGACAATGGTAAAGATTTCGATCAAAAGGTATACCACTCCATGATTGGTTCTTTATTGTACTTATGTGCATCTAGGCTAGATATTATGCTTAGCGAATGCATGTGTGCCTGGTTCCAAGCGGCACCAAAGGAATCACATCACCTCATAGTGAAGCAAATTCTTTGATATTTGGCTCACACCCCAACACTAGGATTATGGTATCCAAAGGGCTCAGCATTTGATCTAGTTGGATACTCAGATGCTGATTATGCTGGTGACAAAGTTGATCGCAAGACTACATTAGGCACATGTCACTTTCTTGGATGATCTCTTGTCTGTTGGTCTTCAAAGAAGCAGAACTGTGTATCTCTCTTCACTACTGAATCTGAATACATTGCTATTGTATCAACTTCTCTGAATACTGTGCTCAACTTCTCTGGATGAAGCAAACTCTCAAGGACTATGGCATCAACTTGAAGAATGTGCCACTCTTCTGCGACAATGCAAGCGCCATCAAGATTGCCAAGAATCCAGTTCAGCACTCGAAGACAAAGCACATTGAGATTCGTCATCACATTCTCAGAGATCATGTCATCAAGGAAGATATTGATATCATTCACGTCAACACTGAAGAGCAACTGGCAGATATCTTCACAAAGCCCTTGGATGAGAAAAGATTTTGCATGTTGCGGTGTGAGCTAAATATCTTAGAATCCTCGAATGTCCAGTGAATGGACACACATCCTAATGCTTATGCATGTTGATGACTTAGATGTGCAACACACAAAGTAACATATTTCTTCAATCAATGAAGACTTACCCTCTGAGTGTGAATACATTAATGTGTAATTTGACTTCGGAGTGCCACAATAATTGTGCGTCGTGTCTGGGTCTAAATTTCCTATACAGTGGGTAACACCCCAACCACACTTTCTTCAAGATTTTCATTTGGCGTCATGATTGCATTATCTTCATATTTGGATTGTCTTCAACATTGATTTGCCTTCAAGTTCTATATCTTCGCAATGTTGATTTATCTTCAATGCTATATATATATATATATATATATATATATATATATATGTGTGTGTGTGTGTGTGTGTGTGTGTGTTTGTGTTCTGTCCTCTACAGCATTCACTTATAGCTATGTCTTCAAGTTGCTATTCTTCTGACCTAAGTGAATGTGATCGGACCCTGACCCCATCTGTGCTACTCCCTCAAATTCTCTCTATCTAGTCATATGCATTCTGTTGACACGTGTCGAATGTCTTCAGTGTGTCCTTGTCAGCTGAACATACAGAGACATGCATTTAAAACGGTATTTAATGACATCTTTTTGCCCAAAAACCGGAGAAGTCGGAACGACCACCCGACAATCCAGGCATGCGTGGGAACATGGCTCAACTCTAGATAAGTTTCATGCACACCACGTGTCCACCAGATGTGAACCGCCAGGGGCACCTACGTAATTGCGTTGTGCCGCCCTCCTCCTTATAACTACACACCCGCGCGATCATTATCTCCTCTTCCACCTTGCCATCTCGTTCAAACCCTAGAGCCACTGCTAGCTCGAGTCAACGCCGGAGACGAAGCGCTTAACTGCCGCGACCTCTTCGATGTCGTTCTCATGCCGGCCGCGGACTTCGTCTTCTCCACCGCCGCCGTAGGTGTCTTCCGTCGCCAAGTTAGGGAATGGGAGATTGGACTGCTCGGCATCCGTTCTGCCCCATCTAGCAGTTCTTCAAGTGGTAAATAAAACTCACTTTTTACCGCTTTTCGATCTGTCAAATCCGTCCACTTCACCCAAAAGTGGTTTCTGCACTTCCAAAACTGGATCTTTCTGTTTTTGAATCTCATATCTTGCAAAGTATATTCACTTGTGCTTCATAACTAGTTAGATTCCTCACTTTTACTTAGGATCCAACTCACTTCATATAAGTGAATGTCTTCGCACTATGAGGTCAATGTCTTCAAACTGATTTATTTTCAAAATCTTTTAAGAATGCATATGACCTGTTCCCCTTCCCTCGCATCTCTAATGCTGTCACATGTACATGTCCGTGGGGGAATCCCTTCGTTCTCATAGTCTGCATTCACTTGTAGAGTTCTTATAGCGGCACATTGACTCTCCTGAAGCCAATTCTTGTCTAACCAGTCGTCGGAAGCCTTTCACTATTTTGAAGCCTCTCTGTCTGTATATTATGGCTACTGAAAAATCAACAAGGAAAGGTGGCAGGCAACACCGTGGCAATACTGCTCTGGAGCTGCCCCCAGATCTGTACGAACTTTACAAGTTTGATCCTGAGAAGAACTACAATCAGCCCAAGACTAGAATCCAATGGATCCGAAGATATTGGGCTGAGCAGTGGTTCAAGTATAACTTCGTCACACCTGAGTATGCAGAAAATAAGGCTATTAATCGCCCATGGGGCGATATTCTTTACAAGAATTTGCCACCGAAGTCAAAGCCTGAAGCTATTGCTCAGGGCTTCTATCCATGCATGGTTTGGGGACCTCAGCCAGAAAATTCCGACCCATCATCTCCTTGATGGTGTCGTGAAGATGATCTCTTCAAGCGCAACTTCCAGTTTGCAAAGGAGTCCGCCGCCAGGAACAAGAAGGAATTTGGACCCAACTTCAACCCTGGTCTCTGCTCCAAGGTCCCCGTGAAGCCAATGAGAATAGGATTGCCCCGCTTAATAACTTTGATGGGCTCCTATCCTATATTGCAGATCAAAGGACAACATTTGATCAATATGCTAATGAGGCTGACACTAAGGATGCTCCTGTGCATCCGATGCAGAAGAAGTCAAAAGCTTCCAAGCTCTCTGCTGCTCCAAAAGCTTCGACTGTGAAGCCACTGCAAACTGCACTGTCTGAAGCAAGTGTGCAGTCTGAAGATCAATCCCTCATCTCCAAGAGAACCAAGAAGCCAAAGCCCAAGAAGATTTCTTGGCAGGCATTCACTCCTGCTGCCGTTTTGCGCAATGAAGACAACAGCATTGATCTGGCAAGTGATGAAGATCTTGGAGACGATGCTCTGGAACAGTTGATCAAGAGCAAACAAGAGGTTGAGATCTTCCAGGACCTGCCTCTGTTCGATGCTAACATTCTCAATAACTTCATTGATGAATGGTTTGAGAATCAAAACATCAACATTGATGATTTGCAGCTGCCAGTGGACATCAGCGTCACCTTTCAAGGAGCCATTGAGAATAAACTTGCCATTTCTCAAAAAATTGTTGAGCTGAAGAACAAGATCGATTATGAGAAGGCACAGTTCAAGAAGCACATGTCCAGGCTCAGTGTTGATGATGTGCAAAACTTCAAGTAGATGATGCATGACCTCAAGGACCAGTTTAACAAGAAGCGTGAAGAAGCCAAAGGCTCACGCGAGCACACGAAGTACTATGTACAGAAGAAGACAAAGCGCACAATGAGGCTAAGAAGAGAAAGGCACTTGGGTGTCCTAACATCGACCCCAAGCTTGCTGCCAAGAAGGGCAAGAAGTCCGCTGAAGCCAAACCCGACGCTTCAAGGCAGGAATGACCTAGCATAGTCTTCCCTGCCAGCATGATTGGCTCGAAGCCAAAGGTCGCCTCAGTAGCTTCTGAGCAAAACAAAACTCGGCAAGCTGAGGCTGAATCCTGAAAGAGGAAGCTCCATGACGCCCCTGACACTGCTCCCTCCAAGAAGAAGCTGAAGACTAAAGCTTCAGAGTCTTCTCGCAAAGAGCGTGTTTTTGCCCAAGAACCGCTGAATATGAAACCAATCTCTGTTTCTCTACCTTCCTCAACCAACCGTGAGCATCGTGTAGTGATCCATGAGCCTGCTTCCACAGAGGCTCCTAAAGATGAAGAAATTCTAGCTGCTGATCCCATCACAGCTGAAGACATTGGTCATGAGGACCATGTTGAAGATGATGAAGTCCTTCCTCAGATTGAACCCAATCGTGTGGTATCATCATGTGCTCCAATAAGAAGTGAGTTGATCAGTATTGGCCGTCCTTTGACTCCCCGTCCCATGACGCCAATCACTCAAGATATGCCCTTAGATGATCAAGCTATTCTACACACTCCAATAGCTCAAGTCACCACTCCGGTGCTTGAGACTAATCAAGAAAGTCCTGAAGACATTGATTTCACAACCCCTTCACCACAGGCGTCGCCTTCCTTTAAAAGGCTTCTTTCGGTGTCAAAACCAGCGGATCTCGGGTAGGGGGTCCCGAACTGTGCGTCTAGGCGGATGGTAGCAGGAGACAAGGGACACAATGTTTTTACCTAGGTTCGGGCCCTCTCGATGGAGGTAATACCCTACTCCTTCTTGATTAATATTGATGATATGGGCAGTACAAGAGTGGATCTACCACAAGATCAGAGAGGCTAAACCCTAGAAGCTAGCCTATGGTATGATTGTTGTTCGTCCTACGGACTAAAACTCTCCAGTTTATATAGACACCCGAGAGGGCTAGGGTTACACAGAGTCAGTTACAATGGGAGGAGATCTTCATATCGTATCGCCAAGCTTGCCTTCCACGCCAAGGAAAGTCCCATCCGGACACGGGACGGAGTCTTCAATCTTGTATCTTCATAGTCCGGGAGTCCGGCCGAAGGTCATAGTCCGGCCATCCGGACACCCCCTAATCCAAGACTCCCTCAGTAGCCCCTGAACCAGGCTTTAATGATGACGAGTCCGGCGCGCAAGTTGTCTTCGGCATTGCAAGGCGGGTTCTTCTTCAAATTCCTTGTACCCATCGAATAGTGTCCGGCTTCTAGTGCGTGCTGCCCTCCTCTGCTTCTGTGCCCCGTTCTCAGGAGGGGTCTATTTATCAAGTGGGCGGAGCCGAACTATGGCGCATCGCCGGGACCGGATATCTATCCGGTACCCCAAAGAGGACGTCCGAGGACTGGTCCTCGGAGTGGTCCTATATAGATGACGTCCCCTTGCCGGACCCTGTACGGATCGGCCTCCCTGAGTTCAATAATGCTCCGTTGAAGAAGCGCCTGAGCTGGCGCCCGCGGAACCCTCAGAGAGAAACTGACCGGGACGTCCTTTACTTGATGAGCCAGATAAGGTTGTTCGCTCATTCCGGACTGACCATAATCAAGGTCATGGCCATATGCATTACGCGAGGGGTGCAGCCGCTTCAATACAGAGGGCACCCTATGTGGGATTTCAACGGGGAGGATGACGCCACCCGGTGCGGTAGTAAGGGGCCAGATTCGGCCGCCACTTTAACGAGAATCTTATCCACTATGTACAAGGGAGAAGAAGAGGAATTCCTCCGTGTCAACCCGGAGGGCAGATTCTCCATGTACAATCCTCCTAGCTGGGTGAGCGAACAATTTCACCTGCCGACCCGCTTTCGAAATTCCTGTAATTGAGCATTTAGTCTAACAATGTTAACGCAGGAGCTGCGCCAGACAGTGAAGGAGATAAACAACCCTCCTCCACAACCCAAGGACCCGGAACGATCCCTCGATCCGGACTCCCAAGAGGACCCGGACTTATGTGTGGAGTTAATTGAAGGGGTGTTTCATCAATTGAGTAGGGATAACACCCTAGTGGCCATTACGGCCGACTATCCCGGACTACTTCCAGCCTCAAAGGTAACCGAGACCGAAGCCCCAGTATCTTTAAGGAGATCCATTCATGCTTTATCTTGAATGCCATGAACTAATAGTGTTTCGTTTCATAGGGTAAATCCTTGAGGCGGAAGGCCGAGCCCGCGGCAGGCAGCCAACAAGGGCCGCTGAAGCCAGGCGGGCCAAAAAGAAGTGCGGACCAGATCGAGACTCCGGCGCAACAGTACAGCGTGCAAATTTAATGCCTAGGGTTTATGCCCTTGAGTCTTACTAACGGTCATGATTTTCTTAGAAAGAAGAGAGCCCGGTGGACTATATCCGTCGGCCAAGGTTCAAGGCCGGGTCCGGAAGCAGAGACGGGCACGGGGCACGCCTCGGGCGTTCCTCCGACAGAGGATGCAGACGGGCTATCTGCCACCAATTCAGAGGTGGAGAGTGCCCTGAACCACAGGCGTCACCGGACTGTTCTTCGTGACGCATGTTTTCCCTAGAGGCGTTGGACGCCTTTAATACAGGAGACGCGTATCTCCGTGCCGCTCAAAATGGTCTAGCCAGAGCCACAGAGCAGTATGTAAAAGACATACAGGTGGGTAAAATTGAAGGTTATATATGTCAGTAGCCCCCGAGACTTGAAACAGTGAAGATAACTGTTTTAAGGATCATGTGCTATGCAGTGTCTTACAAAGAAGAATACGCAACTGTCCCAGGAGCTTGAAGAGTGCAAGGCCCAACTCGAGGCCGCACTTGCCGCTTCAGAAAATGCCAAGGAGACGCCCTCAGGTAATATATGCTTCGAAAGATAATTTCATTGTGAAGCGTGGCATGTGTGCAACTCTGACTATAATAGTGCAGATGGGGCCGGAACAAATCCGGACAAGCAGCAACTCCTATGCCAACTAAAGGCTGGCGAGAGCATGCTGACGAGGGTGAGGCAAGAGAAGAACAAACTTCAAGACGCCAATACCCAGCTGGGCGAGGAACTAAAGGATGTTCGTATTCAGCTGTCTGCTTCCATAAAGGAGAATCAGCGACTTCGACGCGGCATTTTTGGTAAGTGCTTGAACGAATCTTCGAAAAAAGAATTCAGCGAGGAAGTCGATTAACAGAGCTATGTCTGTAGGTATGCTGACAGGTCGTCCTGCGGAGGAAATGCCGGGTTCAATGGGAGACCTTCTTCCCGAGCTATTGCAACTGCACGAACGAGTTCGACAGGCAATGCAGAGCGTCATTCAGGCTATGTGGCCATCCCTCTCCATGCCCGAAGGCCTTGGGGAGCTTAGGAAAAAGCTGGAGGGAGTGCCACAACGCTTCCGGTTGTGGAAGATACCAGCCTGCCATCAAGGTGCCAGGGAGGCCTGGGCCATGGTGAAGACTCGGTACACGAAGGCTGACCCAAACCACATGGCCGAGGTCGGCCCTATGGGTCCTGACGGAAAGGAGATCCCTGTCAGCTTAGTATATGGCCAGGTAGAGCTGGCTGCAAAGTATTCCCAACAGGACTGTAAATTAGACCGCCTGTTGGATGGTATTGAAGAAGAATATACCGAGTCGGATTGACTCTGTAATTTAAAATGACAAGAAAAATGCCTTCTAGCCGGATTGTAGATCGTTTGTCATTGCGGAACTTTTCGCTTCAACCTCTGGACCCTATAGTCCGGAGTGTGTCCGAATACCCTCTCGATTATGAAAGAACCGGTGCATGCATGGAGACAAGGCGTAGGGGTCATAATTGCTTTAGCAGACAAGTGCCCAACTAGTTATGTTATATTACATGGTTAGTAAGAAACATCTTCCAGGGAGAATAATTCCGTTAGGGGTTCCTTTCCCTGGGAGGCATGCCCTAAAGTGCATGTCCGAACTGCTAAAAAGAGCAGAAAAGCATCTGGGGGCAGATAAATAAACATGAAAGATCATCTTTTATTTCACCGACTGAATATTCCCTTAAGAACGCTAGCTTTCGGCTTCACCCAGTCTAAGGTACACATCCGGCTGACCCGACAGTAACAATCGCAGAGGTGCTCCCTTTACCACCTAAGCTGAATGAACGGGAACGTAGGGGTAAGCACAGGAGCCAGTCAACCCAGCTTGGCCAGAACTGAAGTCATATCGATGCATATAATGGTGTATAAAAGGTTCATGCGGAAGTATCACACATGTTTTGGGCATGATATCCATTTTATATAAACTTCTGATAAAGAAGCCCCTAGGTATGAGGAGCGCCGGTGGCTCGTCAAGTACGTGCGAACAATGCACATGCAAGCCCCTAAGGGCTTGGGAGAAAAAAGGCTGGGAGAGGGAGCGAAATCCCGGACAACTAATGTGAAAAAATAACAATAAAAATAAAAAAAGGGGACAGAGGAAGGAGACGAACACGGAGGCCGGCGCTAGGCGTAGAATCGTCGTAGGCGTGCTGCGTTCCATGGGTTCGGCTCGAGTCGGTTGTCCGATGCGTTTCGCAGACGGTACGCTCCACCAGTCAGTACTTGGTCGATTATGAAGGGACCCTCCCATTTGGGCTTTAGTTTGTCCTTTTTCTTGTCCGGCAGGCGTAGAACTAGTTCGCCAACATTATAAGTTTTGGCCCGTACTTCTCTTCTTTGATATCTTCGAGCCTGCTATTGATAGAATGCGGAACAAGCTTTTGCCACGTCGCACTCCTCCTCCAATGCATCCAAAGGCTTCTCTTTCTTCGTACATGCGCACTCGAGGTGAGTCATGAATTATGTCGCAGGACAGTACTGCCTCTGCGCCGTATACCATAGAAAATGGTGTGAATCCGGTAGTGCGATTCGGCGTGGTCCACAGCCCCCAGAGTACGGAGTCAAGCTCCTCCACCCAGTGCGTGTTAGATTCCTTGAGGAATCGCACTAGTATGGGTTTGATGCCACTCATAATGAGACCGTTGGCTCGTTTGACTTGACCATTGGTTTGAGGGTGATAGACTGAAGTGTAGTCGAGCTTAATGCCCATGTTTTTGCACCAGACTTTAACTTCATCGGCCGTGAAGTTTGTGCCGTTGTCAGTTATGATGCTATGGGGGACGCCGTAACGGTGTACGACCCCGGATATGAAGTCTATCACCGGTCCGGATTCGGCCGTCTTTACAGGCTTGGCCTCTATCCATTTGGTGAATTTGTCCACCATGACCAGTAGATATTTTTGCTTGTGGGTTCCTCCTTTAAGGGGTCCAACCATGTCAAGACCCCAGACCACAAAGGGCAAGGTAATGGGTATAGTTTGTAGGGCGGTAGGCGGCATGTGGCTTTGGTTGGCGAATAACTGGCAACCGATGCATCGCTGCACTAAATCCTGAGCGTCTGCTCGGGCAGTTGGCCAATAAAATCTGGTACGGAAGGCCTTGCTTACAAGGGCCCGAGCTGCGGTGTGGTGCCCGCCAAGTCCGGCATGAATTTCCTCCAGAAGGTCTCGCCCTTCCTCTTCGGAGATACACCTTTGAAGGACTCCGGTTGTGCTTTTCTTATAAAGCTCTCCCTCATGGACTTTGTAGGCTTTAGATCGCCGCACTATGCAACGGGCCTCGTTTTGGTCCTCGAGAAGTTCCTGCTTAGTTAGGTAGGCTAGGAATGGTTCTGCCCATGGGGCAATGACTGCCATTATTGGGTGGGCTGACGGTGTTGTTTCGTTGGCGGAGCCACCAACTGTGTCAGAGTGTTCGGTGAGGGGCAGTGCGGTTGCGTCCGGGCTATTGTTTCCGGACTCTCCCTCCCATGATACGGATGGCTTGAACAGCCTCTCTAGGAAGATGTTGGGGGGGACGGCATTGCGCTTGGCGCTGATGCGTGCCAACACGTCTGCTGCCTGGTTATTCTCCCGGGCTAAGTGATGAAATACGAGCCCCTCAAACCGAGCTGACATCTTTAAGACGACGTTGCGGTAAGCTGCCATTTTCGGATCCTTGGTGTCAAAGTCTCCATTTATTTGGGATATTGCGAGGTTTGAATCCCCGCGGACCTCTAGGCGCTGAATTCCCATGGAGACTGCCATCCGGAGGCCATGTCGAAGGGCCTCGTATTCTGCGTTGTTGGAATCCGTGTACATTATCTGAAGTACGTATTGGACTGCGTCTCCGGTTGGGGACGTCATAACGACGCCAGCCCCCAGGCCCGCCAACATTTTGGAGCCGTCGAAGTGCATGATCCAGTTGGAGTATGCGCCGTACTCTTTAGGGAGCTCGGCTTCAGTCCATTTGGCGATGAAGTTGGCCAAAACCTGCGACTTAATAGCTCGCCTTGGCTTGTAAGTTATGTCGAACGGGAGGAGCTCGATGGCCCATTTGGCAATCTGGCCCGTTGCGTCGCGGTTGTTTATAATGTCATTAAGAGGTACTTCAGATGCCACTGTTATTGAACACTCTTGAAAATAGTGTCGCAGCTTCCGGGATGCCATGAACACCGCGTATGCTATCTTTTGATAATGCGGGTACCGTGACTTGCATGGAGTTAGGAAGTGGACACGTAGTAAACTGGTTTTTGGAGAGGGAATTTGTGTCCGTCCGCTTCTCGTTCGACGACGAGCACCACGCTTACAACTTGATGGGTTGCCGCGATGTATAATAGCATTGGTTCGCCCTTGTTGGGTGCGGCCAGGACCGGATTTGTTGCCAGTATGGCTTTTATTTCTTCGAGTCCGGCCGTGGCGGCATCCGTCCACTCGAAGTGTTCGGTGCGCCACAGGAGGCGATAAAGGGGTAATGCCTTTTCTCCTAAGCGGGAGATAAAGCGGCTTAGAGCCGCCATGCATCCTGTCAATTTTTGTATTTGTTTGAGGTCTTTTGGGGTATCCAATTGTGACAGAGCTCGGATCTTGGCTGGGTTTGCTTCAATTCCTCTACCGGATACGATGAAGCCCAAGAGCTTTCCGGCTGGTACGCCGAAAACGCATTTTTCTGGGTTGAGCTTAATGTCATATGTTCGGAGATTGTCGAACGTGAGCCTGAAGTCATCTACTAGAGTATCAACGTGTTTTGTTTTGACGACCACGTCATCTACATATGCTTCAACTGTTTTGCCGATCTGGTTGGCCAGACATGTCTGAATCATGCGCTGATATGTTGCGCTGGCGTTTTTGAGCCCGAAGGGCATCGTGTTGAAGCAGGATGGGCCGTATGGGGTGATGAATGCCGTTGCGGCTTGGTCTGACTCTGCCATCTTGATTTGGTGGTAGCCAGAGTATGCATCGAGGAAACACAATGAGTCGTGTCCTGCGGTAGCGTCGATGATTTGATCAATTCGGGGGAGCGGGAAAGGATCCTTTGGGCATGCCTTATTTAGGTCTTTGAAATCGACACATAGGCGCCAGGATTTGTCCTTCTTTGGTACCATCACCAGGTTTGCTAGCCAGTCCGGATGTTTTATATCTCTGATGAATCCGGCTTCCAGTAGTTTTGCTAGCTCTTCTCCCATGGCTTGTCTCTTGGGTTCGGAGAAACGCCGCAGAGTCTACTTAATGGGCTTAAACCCTTTTAGGATGTTCAGGCTGTGCTCAGCCAGCCTGCGTGGGATTCCTGGCATGTCTGAAGGGTGCCAGGCAAAAATGTCCCAATTTTCCCGCAGGAATTCTCTGAGTGCGGCATCTACATCGGGTTTTAGTTGTGCCCCGATGGAGACCGTTTTTGTGGGGTCTGTTGGATGGACTTGGAATTAGACTATTTCGTCCGCTGGTTTGAAAGAGGTGGACTTGGATCTCTTATCTAATATCACATCGTCCGTGTCCACCGTGGAGCGCAACGCAGTTAGTTCCTCGGCCGCTAGGGCTTCGGATAATGCCTCCAGGGCCAGTGCGGCTGTCTTGTTTTCGGCGCGGAGCGCTGTGTCCGGATCACTTGCAAGAGTGATGATTCCATTGGGTCCGGGCATTTTGAGCTTCATGTACCCATAATGGGGTATGACTTGAAAAATTGTAAATGCTTCTCACCCTAGCAGAGCGTGGTATCCGCTGCTGAACGGGGCCACTTGAAATGTGACCTCCTCGGATCTGTAATTATCCGGCGTGCCGAACACCACATATAGTGTGATTTTACCTGAACAACACGCTTCCCGGCTTGGTATTACTCCTTTGAAGGTTGTGTTGCTTCGCTCAATGCGGCTCCAGTCTATTTCCATTTTTCGTAGGGTTTCCTCGTAGATGAGGTTAAGTCCGCTGCCGCCGTCCATGAGTACCTTTGTAAGTCGGAAGCCGTCCACTATCGGACTGAGGACCAATGCGGCTGGTGCTCGGGCTGTCTGGAATTTAGGTTCGTCACTGGCATTAAAAGTAATAGCCGTGTCACTCCATTGGTTTATTGTTGCTACTTGGTAGACTTAGGTAAGGTTGCGGAGGGTTCGTTTCCTCGCATTGTCTGATGCGAAGGTATCGAAGACTGTCGACACCGTACTGGCGTTTCTGGGGTGGTGTTCTTCGGATTCTGGAGTTAGAAGCTCCTCTCCACTTCTGGCCACCTGCCGGAGTATCCAACATGCTCTAAGGCTGTGAGTTGGTGTGACTTCCCCTGAACTATGAATTTTACAGGGTCCATTGAGCCATCCCTCCAGTACGGTCCCATACCCTATAGAGGGTTTTTGTTTTTTGATGTTTGGCTCAGGTGCATGGCGATAATGCGCCCTTTTGTTTCGGACTCGTGTTGTATTCAGGGCCGGATTGTCCCAGAATTTATCTTCGGTTTTCCGAACGCTTTCTGTCGCACAGTACTTTCGTACTATGGATGTTAAGTCGGCGAAGCGTGTAATTTCGCGGCGACTTATGGCGTTGAGGATTCCGGTGTCCGTGCAGTTGTTACAGAAGAATGAAATTGCTTCTTCCTCACGGTAGTCCTTTATCCTGTTCATAACCAGGAGGAATCTAGCCCAATAGTGGTGTACTGTTTCCCCGGGCACTTGCTGTATTTGGGATAAATCCCTTGTAGTTGGGTGGGCGGGTGGATTTAAATCCGGAACCTTGCCCGATAAAAGATTCAGGGGCCAAGAAGTTTCCGAATTCGGAAGCTTGCTTTCTTGGACATTATTCAATGAATCAGGCCTGCTGCCTGACTTTAGGTTCAGGACTTGGGCAACATCCTCCCCTCCACGGGTATCCGGCTTGGAGGGGTCGGGAATCCGGACACATCTGGTCCTTAGAGCGGGCGAAGATGCACCGCATTGTTCTTCCACCACTTCAACGTGGTGGTGACCTGGGGAGAGTCGATCTCTCTCTGATCGGGTTTAAGCCCAATCTGGCCGTAATCTGTAGCGACTCCCAGGGCGGCAATGCGATCTAGGAGCTCATTCAGGGAAGAGAGCTCCGTCGGATCTAACTGCTCGGTGAGTTCCGAGCTGATGTGAAGATTGCTTTCGATGGCCCGAGAGGTCATCATCGGCGCGGCAGCCGAACAGGCGATCATCAAGAACCTACCTAGCCAGAGAGTTTGGCCGACAGCCAAAGCTCCTTTAGCAACAACGCCATCTTTAAAGATGGGGTGCGGCATCCTTCCTGACGGCGACGACACAGAGGAACTCTCAATGAAAGCACCAATGTCGGTGTCAAAACCGGCGGATCTCGGGTAGGGGGTCCCGAACTGTGCGTCTAGGCGGATGGTAACAGAAGACAAGGGACACGATGTTTTTACCCAGGTTCGGGCCCTCTCGATGGAGGTAAAACCCTACTCCTGCTTGATTAATATTGATGATATGGGTAGTACAATAGTGGATCTACCACGAGATCAGAGAGGCTAAACCCTAGAAGCTAGCCTATGGTATGATTGTTGTTCGTCCTTCGGACTAAAACTCTCCGGTTTATATAGACACCGGAGAGGGCTAGGGTTACACAGAGTCGGTTACAATGGGAGGAGATCTTCATATCGTATCGCCAAGCTTGCCTTCCACGCCAAGGAAAGTCCCATCTGGATACGGGACGGAGTCTTCAATCTTGTATCTTCATAGTCCGAGAGTCCGCCCGAAGGTCATAGTCCGGCCATCCGGACACCCCCTAATCCAGGACTCCCTCAGCTTTGCAAAGGTCTTAGGCCACATGCGTCCATGTCAAGCATTCCAGAAGTGGATGTGCAACCAACTAGCTCAGTAGCACGTCAAGTGTTCCCTGACGCCATCCCTTCTGAGACCGCTCATGAGTCTGAAGCAAAGGCTGCTGAAGACATTCTGGTTGTATCAGCCGATGAAGACAAAGCTGATGATCAAGAAGTCATTCCCCCTACCAGTGAAACTGTTGTGCCAGAAGAAGAAGAAGTGATTGTGCCCGACCCTCCAGTGATTGAAGCCATGGAGATTGAAACCAATGTGGCTTCCACCACCAACACCACTGAAGCCAATGGCACTGTCATGGCTGAAGAGAATGTGGAGCCTGAAGTCAATGCTGCAATTGAAGATATTGTGCAGCCAATCACATCCAATGTATCTGTTCCTCCACCAGTGCCACACACCATGGAATGAGCTTACAATCGTGGTGAGTTGGTAACTGTCATATGACCCTTTATGGTACCACCCATTGCTTCAGGCCTTCAGTATGATTATCATGTGGAGCAAAAGACTCAAACTCAGAAGCCATAGCCAAGACTGCCAAGGCTCCCAAGTGCTGCAACAACCCAAGGCTCATTCAGTGTGCTCAGCTTCAGAGAGCACAACACATTCTTTGACATTGCCAAGAACCCATACAGGAAGCCCAAGATTTCCTCTGACAGGTTTTGGAGCCATCAGCAATGAAGCTATTACTCTTACATCCTATAGAACCAAGACCGAATTTTTCCTCATAAGCGTCTGGATTGTGATGCTGTTGCTGGGCTGCCTTGCCTTGAAGAGGCCCTTGACTACTTCAGAGACATTCGGCTACTGCCATTTGTGACTCATAAAGAGCACTGGAACACAGAGCTTCTGCTGTAGTTTTATGCCACATTGCATATTCGAGGCTACAACAGGGATCCGAAGACTTGGATCCTTGAGTGGACGACAGGTGACGTCCATCATGAAGCCAAAGCTCAGGACATCATTGAGCTTCCTTCCCTGCCCACTCCCGGTGAGTTGTATGAACCAGGTTGTCAGCTTCATCGAAATGAACTGCAGAGCATCTTTCAGATGCCAGAGCCCAACATGAGCCAGATGTTGAGCATGATGAAGCCCTTTCCCCATGATGCCGAATACCCCAAGGATTTCTTTGTCCAGGACCTTGAGTACTTGCCCCGCACATTATATCATATTCCTAGGCGTACTCTATGGCCTATGAAAGGCAACTCTTCTGAAGCCAAACTCGAAGGCTCCATGAAGACATTGGTCTTCTGTATCATCAATGGCATCAGATTCAATACCCAAGATTTCTTCATCAGATAGATTGCTGCCTCTGGCATTGATCTCTTTGGACCGAAGTTTTATGCTCCCTAGGTTATGCGCTTGATCAAGCTTCATTCCACTATAAACTATCAACGTTCAGCACGCAATCATGTTGTATTCTTGCCATATGTTGACATGTTTTCTGAAGCCATCTACACTGATCCAGCAAAGAAGCCACTCCACTTGCAAAATGCTGAATATCAAAGATTCACTCAACCTATTGAAGGCATTCATGTCCCAAATTCTACTACTCCTGCTTATCCTCTAGCTGGCAACTTGTGTTTGCCGCATCGTGCCAATACTGAAGCCACTACCAGCACAATTGCTCAAAGGCCTCAAAAGCGTACCCGTGTCCTCAACGTCCGTGAGCTTTTGGTATGTCTACATCAAAAGCAGGATAGGCATCATGAATGGCTGAAGCGCCAAATGCAGAGTCTTCTAGTTGATGTTAATCGCATTCGCAACTAGGCCACCAAGAATTCCTTCGTCACGCATAAAGCCTGTCGGCGGTTCTGGAAGAGCCTCACATTGCTTTTCTCCGAAGATGATCTTCATGAAGATGGCTTCATAGAGAAGATTCGGAGTATTCATCTTTGGCTGCAACTGTTGTTGTGAGAGTCGTCGATGAAGAAGACGACGCCACTTTACCAGCATTGGCTTCACTGCTTCAGGATTCTGCACTAGGCCCGTCTGCATCGCTCAACTCCAACATCGACCCTGCTGCTCCAACATCTTCTCCACCTGGGAATGAGTAGATAATCTATGTCTTCAAACCTTTTTGGTCCTTACTGACAAAAGGGGGAGAAGCATATGAGGTTGGTAGTCTTCAAGCGGGTCCATATGGGGTGGTTGCCTTATTTTTGCTAAGTGTTTACAACTCTCATTTTGAAACTATTTGGCTCTTGATTTGTAACACTTAAACTTGATGGTCGTCTGCTACTTTTGCTTCTACTTTGTGATGCTATGATAAATTCCGCGTGAAGTCATTCTGCAGACGTCCATTTCTCATTATGCATATCATTATCTTCATTACTTTCATATATGCATGATTAATTGTCTTCATAATTCAAGAAGGTATCCACAAAGCAAAACCTACCATGTGCATTTGCATTCAAAGGCAAACTACTTATAAGCACATCTTCAGGGGGTCCCTTTTTAACCTATGAAGACAATGTCTATATAACTGAACTTTCACATACCTTTATCCCCGTTGAAAACTTCAACAAGTTTGTCATCAATCACCAGAAAGGGGAAGATTGGAAGTGCATCTAGTGCCACCCCTAGTTGGCTTTGGAGTATTGACGACAAACGTGGTTGAGGGACTAATGTGTTTGTGAGAACTGCAGGATAACGCAGGTAGTAGTCCCTCATTGATTCGGTTTACCTACCAAAGATGACCCCTAAAAATGTGTGAAGACATTGAAGACAATGGTGGTTCATGAATACATTCACTTGAAGACTATGGAGTGCGAAGACATAGTTGTTTTGTAGTTTTCTTTTCTTCTTTACCGAGTCATAGGAACCACCGTACTGTTAAGTGGGGTATAAGTGAACAAAGTCAGAGTGACTGATGTGATGCCTAACCAAATCCTATGTCTTCGAGCGAAGATAATGAGAGAAAATCTTATCCAGAGCTGGATGAGTCACCTTTGCTTGTAGCCCAAGCCAAGCTGATGCGTTTGCTTGAAATCCGACCGTTGGACACGTGTTGGTTCCTTAGCGACACAGGGTTATTTCGGACATATCAGGTCGGGTTGCCACTTGGCTATAAATAGCCCACCCCCAACACCATGAATTGGTGGCTGCTCAGAGTTAGTGCATGGCTTTTGTCGTTTGAGAGCAACCCACCTCCGAAGCATTTGAGAGAGAGATCATTGCGAGGACAAAGCCCAAAACACCCAGAGCCAAAGAGTGTTAGGAATCACTGAAGTCTTTCTGTCCGCGTGATCTGAAGACTTGTTACACTTGAGGACTGTGCATCCTCAAGCCGGTTAGGCGTCGCATTCTGAGGATCCAAGAGTAATTGTGGATTGACCATGAATGAGGTGTATGAAGGTTTGGTAGTCTACCTTGAAGACTTACCTGAGTGTAACAGCCTGGATTTTTGCCCTTTTCTTTTTCTTCTGATTTATTTGGTTTTTGCTCATTGTTTCTTTTTGGAGTGGTTCTATGGCCTTGCCACCTGGGAAATCATCCTCAATTCCCCTCCCAAGTGGCTCATCATTCTCAAAATCTTAAAAATATCATGTCACTTCACTCCTTGACCCAACCCTAAACACTTTTTCTAGGGAAAATTCGTTTTTCATTAAAGGAATAACCCTATCTGCCCTAGGTTGTGAAGCAACCTATATTTATGTCCATCAAAAGTCCCCAAATAATTCCCATTATTCCTTTGGGTCATATGTTGCTCAAATATGCCCAAACATTGCCTTGGCCAGTTCAAAAATATTTCCCCAATATTCCTTTTTCCATTCTGCCCTGAATGGCCCTTTGTGAAGGAAGTGTCATTTATATTTCTCCTAGTGCCTCCCAACCTTTTTGGGCATGATTATATGTCCAAATAATTGCTCCATGCACAAGTTCAAAGCTATTTGCCTAGCCAATCTTCCTCGGTGAATTTTCAAAGTTTCTATCAGACAGAAGGCTTTGTGAAGGAAGTACTAGCTAGGAGTATCCAAATGAGTTGAAATTTTGCACACTCCCTAATGTGCTCATATTAAGCCTCTCCACCCATTTGCAGCCCTATCCAATCATCTACGGGAGGGACGAGCGGGAGGAAGAAGACAGGGGCGTTGACCCCCACCAGCCTGCCAGCTGGCCGCGGTCCCACCTGTCAGCCACCTAGCCGCCGGCCCCGCGTGGACCCAGGTACGCTAACGTGGATAAGTGGAGGCGTAATCCACTAATTACGTCTTTGCTTACCGAAAGCGTATTTCCTATTTTACGCTTCTGTCTTATCCACTCAGGGACTTGGTTGTGATGGTATTTTTTGTAGAAAAGTCCCTGAACTTCAACCCTCCATAACTTTTAAATCGTAACTCCAAATAAGGTGAAACCAACGCTCACTTCTTCGTTTCATCGAGCCCTTTCTATTAGTGTCACTTTCATTATGTTTTGGCATACTGAAAATGACCATTTTTCCCCTTCCCTTAATCAGCCCCCTCCGAGAGAGAACGGTTTCTGGCGATTCTTTCCGCGAGCTTCTCGTACTTTCTCTCAATGATTTCTTCCACCCCAGGCAAGCCACACCCTCTGTTTGCATCACTCTAATGCAGTGACATGGTTTATTTCATTTGAACTTGTTTAAAATATTGCTTTAGCTACACAACTTTGTGCATAGCATTTTCTTGGAGTATTATTTTGATCTTGTTGTTGCCATGCTATTGTTTGGATTACTAGGAGTTATGTTGTAGTTGATGAGTATCATGTTGCCATTGGAATATTATGGCTGGTATTATGATTATTTCCATGATGATATCTGTGATTATATTCTTGGAGTATTACTTTGGATATCATGCTACCTTTGGACTATTAGTGGTTAGTATGATTATTTTCATGATGCTAGTTGATGTTCTGTTGCTTGGAGTATTATTTCGGAGATGATGTTTACATGTGGACCTTAGTTGGATAGCTTGTTCTTGCATATTGGAGTAGTAGTGTTATTGTTCATCATGATAGTAGTGTTGTGCTACCCTTGGAGCATTTTGAGATGATGATATTATGCTTGGATTATTTGTTGGATATTGCTATGACTTGGATTATAGTTTGATGGGTGACATCGGAGTATCACTTATTATGGTTATATTTTTGGGGATAAATTCCGTCAGTAAGTTGGTCAGTTGCCGCCGAATCGAACTTTTCCAGTGCAACCACATTTGCCGGTATGGGACGGCCCTAATGCGGTCTATTGTCATGCCTCTCGCCGGTGCCTCTAACGAGGGAAGGTTAGGGGCGCGCGCTACCCTTATCAGGTAGGCGGATAGAAGCCTTGTGTGCCCGGTTTTGATTTG
Source organism: Triticum aestivum (assembly GCF_018294505.1). Taxonomy (NCBI): domain Eukaryota; kingdom Viridiplantae; phylum Streptophyta; class Magnoliopsida; order Poales; family Poaceae; genus Triticum; species Triticum aestivum. The sequence goes on from NC_057807.1 coordinate 370,721,336, forward strand.
ATTTTGCGCGAGGATCCCAGAGTGGTTCGGTCCATGACAGTGGTTGTTGTGTCTGGAGGTAGACATGGGGCCACCCATGACTTAGCCCATAGGGGAGTAAGTCAGAGTGGCCGGGAGAGTGTCATGGCAGTAGATCGGTTTTGTCGGAACGCCGTTGGTCCACCCGAATGGGATTGTGAGGCCATGGGTTCTGTGGTGTGGGTACAGTCCGCTACCTCTACAGAGTGTGTGTTTAATCTATCGATAGCCGCGTCCTCGGTCATTGGCATGGGTTCGTACTAGGGTACACCGTTCGATCAACACTCACATGACGGAATGACTTATATGTGATGGATATGTGGATATTTGGAGCAGTATAGATTGGACAAGTATTGGTCAGGTTGTGATCACCGTAAGGATCACGGGCCATTTATTGGTCAGGTTGTGATCGCCGTAAGGATCATGCGCCATTTATTTGTCGGGTTGTGATCGCCGTAAGGATCATGGGTCATTCATTGGTCGGGTTGTGATCACCATAAGGATCACGGTTACAGTTTGGTTTTGATCACGAAGTGATCGAGATGGTATATTGCTTGTCCGGTTAGCCAAGAGAGATATGGTTATGGAGATCGAAGATGGTGATTTGTCAGTATTGTAGTAGTTTCATATTATGCTTAGTAGTTGCTGTTATATCATGGTAGCTGTTAATTTAATTAACCGGCTTAATGCTATGTTGTTGTCTTTCCTTGATGTTTTTGGTTGTTGTGAGCTTGCAAGTACATTCAATGTACTAACCTGGCGTGTCATGCCAGATTTCAGGTGATGCCGTGATTGCTTTATTTGTCGTGGTTTCCATTCGTGCGAGCTAGATCGTGTCCCAGCTAGAGTCCTTGCGGAGTTGAGTTCACCACCTTCGTCGTTGTTCCGCTGCTAGAAGATTTCCGCTGCCACGAGTTGTTCCGCTGCTAGCATAGAGCAAGTGTAGTATCGCAGGGGTAGTGTCGCCGTGCTGATGTGAACCTTTGTAACATCAGACCTTTGTATTTATTCTTGTAATAAGAGCTGATTTGTTCTATGTCAAGCAGTGTCGTATTCCAGAGACTTCTCCTTAATCTCTGGGCTAGAATATGGGGCGTTTCGGTTTCTCTGAGCCGGGGTGCCACACTGAGTGATAGGGCGAGGACTAAGTGGTCTTAGCTCTAGGGGAATAAGGTGAAGACACAGTCTTCTGAGTTCAATCTCAGCCTCCCTAACAAGACGTACAGTTGTCATAGCAACTGAAACTGGTCTACCAAATCCTTGTCTTCGGCAAGCAACTAGTTCTATCCCCTACTCTCCTTACTTTTTAGTTTGTCTTCGTGAAGTCTATGCTTGCCTGCCTAATCCATTTGACTTCACTGAGTGAAGACTTATATCTGTTTGGCTTCATGCTGTCTTCCATTCTGATCATGTCTACCTAGCTACTGATAGTCTTCGTGCTTTCACTAAACTGCTTGCTTGACTATTACTTACCTAGTGTAGTTTACATTCTGTTGCATATCATATAGGTTCAGTATTACCTGTTTGTCTTCAAAGCCCTCGTGTTTTGAAGACTTCTATAAAAATTGCCTATTCACCCCCCCTCTAGTCGATAACTAGCACTTTCAACACCATCTTCACCTGGAGCTCCGAGGGGAAAGAATCGTCTCGTGACAATGAATGAATATCTGAAATGCTCAGTGCACACGATTAGTCCGCAAATGCATTTTCATGAATCACCAAAACCACTTAGAGAGAGACATGCCCTAACAATCTCCCTCTTTTTGGTGGATAGATGGCAAGTCAAGATTTGCATAGAGATATGACAAGAGATTAAGCAAAACCCAGAGACTACAAAATATAGATGGGCTCCCCCCTTGATGTGTGTACTTAATTATACACACATTAGGATCAACACTCCACCTATATTTTATAGACCGACAACACTTGCATCTATAAAAAGAGAAATATAATCTAGGATGCAAGGAGTAGTAAGTGAGCATAATAGAATCAAGTTAAGCATGCAACTTACATACTACCTAAGTAATAGACACACATTAGATAATAATAAGATTGGATAGCATATGTCTCACACCATATGACAGGGTAACAAGGTCTCACAAGCACAAAACAAACCTAAGCACACAAACTAGAAAAGAGTTTGCTAGAGAGAAAGACAAGGCAAATAAGACACACTCACAACTCGTCAAATCCCTAAACTCTCTCCCCCTTTGGCATCGAGATACCAAATGGGAAAAGTGCTGCTACGGTCATAGGTGATAGCAAAGCTGAAGATATCCGTCATCACATCACCCCGTGGCCACCCGTGTCTCCATCATCGGCAGTGGGCTGCTCAGACTCTGAAACCACCCAGGGACAGTGCTAAGAAATCCACTCCTCCTCATCTATGATCTTGTCCTCAGACCTACTCTTAACTGCAGCACCAAGCTGACGCATAAGAATCTTGTGGCGGCTACAAGACTTCTTATCAGACACATGTACCATATACTGCCCGTGAGACTCCATGCAGAATAACTTCTTCATCTTGCACTTGAGCTTCTTAGCGCATGAAGGCTCCACTCCAGAAGGCTCGTAATCCTCATCATCATCTGCCTCAGCCTCATCAGCTCCAGAAGGAATCTTATTCTCCGGAATAGGAGTGCCCTAATGCTCCTTATATCTCAGACGCTTAATCTCGTGAGAGACCAAGTCATCACTCTCCAGCAAGACACCAGGATAAGTGTGTGCCCATGTCTTCTCAATGAGCAACATCAGGTAGGGGGCATAGATGGGGCACTTATGCTCAGTGATGGCAGAGAGGAGCTCTGACCACATGACATGAGAAATATCCAATGTATCACCTATGTTGTTATCCTTCTCATGTTGGCAAAACAGTAACATATCCACAAGGTACGAATGGACCATATCCAAGTTACCAATGCGAGGGAAAAGGGTGCTCCTGAAGATGCGATGAAGGATATCCAGAAAAGGAAATAACTCATAAGTCTTCTTCCGCATCTCAGGGTGAATCTTCACTGTGCTGAATGCCCAAAGACCGACTTGTGAGTGGAAGTAGCATTCTTGTGAGGACGAAAGACAATTGGGTTGTCAAGCCCCTGATCTTCAATGCCAAATAGTTCCATGAACGCCTTCCATTTGACTGAAAGAAGTTTGCCATTGGTCATTCAAGTCAAGGTCCTCTCCTCATCTATGCCAAGATGAACCGTGGCATAAAACTGAGCCACCATATATGCATCAAAGTCCTTGTGGAACTCCATGAGCTTGAGGAGGTTCAACTGAGCACACATATCAAGTGCCTCACCAAAATAGGCACGATCCTTCACCAAATAAGCAATGTCGATGGAGCGGACATCTACATAGAGTTTCTTCTTTGCTTTGAGCACATCAAGGTAGACCGAGCACTGCAACCGGTTCCAGAAGGGGCGGTGGACAAGACTCGGATCTTGATCTTGAGCATACGGGTTGCGGTGATGAGCCACATAGAACTCCTTTGCAGTCATCTCTGTCACAGACTTGATCTTGGACTTGGGTTTCTTTGCAACTGCTTGGAAGGAGGCTTGGGCTAAGTTGGAGGAGCACTTCAAGAAGCAGCAACTGCCTTAGAAGTGTGATAGCGCTTTGACCTGCGAGGACGCTCGGGGTTGATACGACGGACAGGGTGCTCCGAAGTTGCATCACCTGGAACCACACACACCGGCAAGGAGAGCAAACAGAATAACAAGCATAAGCCAGCAGAAAAAGCAACAAGAATCAACGATTGGCATGAGGAAAATGGAGGTCGACATCCCGAGTGTCGGTGCAACAGACCCTGGGTCTATTGCCCTAACTATGCACAGGCACAAGATCAAGATTGAAGCACCAGTCCAAGATGAAGTACAAGAAACCAAGTGACTCGAAGAACCAACAAGCAGACCAGAGGGACCAAGACCAAGCCAGAAGAACAAGATGCCATCAGGAAAGAGGCCTCCCTTGCCGGGCAAGTGAGCACGGCAAGGGGCGAGGCCACCTCCAGAGGAGATGACCAAGGCATCCCGGCAGGGCCTGCTAGGACCTACGAAGGTCAGATCACCTCCCCGACCACTCCACCACGACTCATGTCATCGATCAGTGCGGTGTCAAGCCACAGGGTGATTAAGTGGCAGTCATTCACCACATGGTAGCCACTTTCTACCAAGAGAACCCACAGATGACACCCGTCCTATGACGTGTCAGGCAAGCAGGCGTGGAGCTGGCAAGATAGCACAACAAGCCTTGCCGGGCAACCAACAATGTGAAGCTAAGCAGATTATTAAATGCGCATTGTTAGCCTGCAGAGTTAGGTATGATAGCACTATTTGCTATCTTATCAGTGTATAATGACTATTTTGCCACTATGGTGACCCCTTTTCCTATAAAAGGAGGCCCATGACAACAGTTCGAGAGGTTGGATAGTTGGATCACTCGCACCTCCGTACGCGTGTAGTAGCTACCGCCCTTAGGCAACCCCTTCTAGGCAAGTTTACTGCACACCACCACTACATTTCCACCATCAATCCACCAAAGCAGGAGTAGGGTTTTATGCCTTGCGGCGGCTCTAACCTGGGTAAAACCGCCCGTCTGATCTCTGCTGCGCCGCCCCATGTTGGTCTGCTCTTTGTGCAACACGACTACCCCCTGCCGAACCAGCAAGGGGCCGTCCTGGTCCCATAGGTGGTCGTGGTTTCCCGCGACATCTTTGGAGAGCCAGGTAGGGGGATCGCTTGTGCGAACCTGAAGATGTGAGCAAAGCTTCACCTTCATCTCCATCTGCATCCTCGGCGGCTCCGTCAGCCATGGCACCCAAGAAGAATCTAGCTTCTTTGGCTCATCCATACACCTTGAAGGCTTCGCCGCCCGTGGCCTCCAACGCTGCGGGGGGCACGGAGATGCGCGAGCAAGGGAACACTGTTGGGGATTTGGTTGGAACCGGCGGCGCCACCACCATTTCCCTCGCGACCAACACAGGAGCAGGAGGTGCCGGAGAAGAGCCACATCAGCAACACCTCAACGGCCACACTCTGCTCGGCGAAGGGCACAGCCGCAGCGATGGCGCTCGGTCTAGGGCGAACCGCCGCCCTCTGGCCGCCCCTGTCACAGGCGCGACTGTTACGCGCGCTTTCCCCCGGACGAGTCAACCAACATGCTGCGCCCAACAGAACCACTGACACTCAAGCACCTCTGCCTCACCGCCCTGCTATTCAGGTAGTTGCACCACAATAGCATGGGCGCAGTGCTGCCGCCGCTGGCTCCGCCCGGAGCCAAGCAACGGCGCAACCGACTTCATCATCATCTATGCCAAGCACAGCCTCGGAGGCCATGGCGCGGGCTCAACTGCTGCTGAGCTTTCCGCCAGCGGCCGAGCAGATGGATGAATGGTGTGCCACCATCCAAAGTTTGCTCAGTTTTGCCAAAGCCGAGGGATCACAGTGAGATGGCCCACCATGGCCTCTCCAAGCGAGGACAACAGCTCATGCTGCTGCCCGCACGGGGGAGCCGTCCCCATGGTGCAGTCCCCGCCACGGCAGCCAGCGCGAGCGCAACCAAATCAAGACCCCGACGATGTCTCGATGGCCTCCTCTGACCCTCGAGCACGTCTAGGCCAACGGCAAACCCCGGAAGATAAGCGGAGAGGAGATGTGTGCGTCGTCAAGCAGCGCCACGATGATCTCCTCTGAGCCGACAGGCGCAGCGGCCCCGACATTGATGAGCCCGCGCTCGGTGTTGGCAGGCCCCTACCCTTCAAGGTTGGTTGCCCTGCCTTCACTCATGAGCTATGGCTAGTCCGTTGGACGTCCGTTCGCACGTTCAAGCTAGAGATACCTGAGAAGTACAACGAGAGGCTGAACCCGGTAGAGTTCCTGAGCATCTACACCATCACTGTTCAAGCTGCCGGGCAGAGAGATGAGAAGGTGTTTGGCAACTACTTTGTTGGTGTACAAAAGTGTTTGTACTTCTGTGCCCCTTACTTGTGCACGAACGGTCGCAGCCACCCCTACAGCAGGGCTTGGCAAAGCAGAGGAGGACGGCAGAAGGCAAGACGGGAGCAAAGAATATCAAAGCAGCGACGCAAAGTGACAAGCAGCAGGAGGTTGGCAGGGCCACGCCCGGCAACGAGCCTTACCGAGGCGACCTGGGAAGCCCCCGGCAAGCTCCTTGCCGGGGCAGCTTGCGAGGAGACCAGCAGGGCTACCACCATTGGGGTTGAGAGCTCTGACACCATCGACAATGTTGAGACGATGATTTGGAGAGCACATGCCTGGTAGCATGTAGCCCCTCACGAAGATTGGCAACCCACGAATCCACGTGGGATTAGATGACGAAGACACCCAGCAAGACCCTTGCCGGGGACAACTCCAAGGCCCCCGGCAAGCCTTACCGAGGAAGATCTCTGGGCCGTGGCCGGACCCGCGCCCGGCAAGGTTTCGCCACTTCACGACCACTCCAGCGCGATGATAGGCATGCCAGCTAAGTAGACGCCTGCGTGGCAGCTTGCAGATCTTCATGGAAGCCTACCATTTCACCAACACATAGCTAGTTGACCAGCATGGCAATGCATGCCTCGTCGGCCCAGACGCGTGGCGAGGCAAGGAGGAGCGGCGAAGGATGAGATGTCCTCTGTTGCCGTCCCCAATAAAGCGAAAGGACACGTAGGCAACGCATTAAATGCATTTGTCCTACGTTGACCGAGCGATAAGCTCGTACCACTGTAGCTTGCCACCTCCCGTGGGCCACTGTGGAAACCCCTTTGTGTATAAAAGGAGGCCCGAGGCATACAGAGAGAGGATTCAGACCTTTGGACAAAGCACACATCGTAGCTAGTTCAAGAGCTCAAAAACACACATATGGCCAGATAAAGCAGGACTAGGGTAATTACGCATCTTCGCGACCCAAACCTGGATAAAAATCCTCTGTGTGCTAACGGCTCGACCTGCTCATCATGCAACTAATCCCCAACCGAACGTAGAAGGGATCCATGTGACCCCATAGGTGATCGGTTTCCCCGACATCTTTGGCGCGCCAGGTAGGGGGCATTAGTTGTGAGAATCTGGTCTGTAGTTAGTACAACAGTTTCTTCGTCGCCATGGCTCCGAAGATGAAGACGACCGTAGTGGCCAACTCGATCGAGGCCGTCCGTGCCATCCTGGTGCGAAGGGCCACGCGAGCGACGGCGTCCACGGCCGCTTTAACAGCCTGGATTTTGGCCCTTTTATTTTTCTTCTGATTTATTTGGTTTTTGCTCGGTTTTTGTTTTTGGAGGGGTTCCGTGGCCTTACCACCTGGGAAATCATCCTCATTTCCTCTCCTAGGTGGGACATCATTCTCAAAACCTTGCCAAAGATCATGCCACTTCACTCCTTGACCAAACCCTAAAATCTTTTTCTAGGGAAAATTCCTTTTTCTATTAAAGGAATAACCCTATTTGCCCTAGGTTGTGAAGCAACCTATATTTCTGTCCATCCAAAAATCCCCAAATAATTCTCATAATTCCTTTGGGTCATATATAGCTCAAATATGCCCAAACATTGCCTTGGCCAGTTCAAAAATAATTCCTCAATAATCCTTTTTCTATTCTGCCCTAAATGGCACTTTGTGAAGGAAGTGTCATTTATATTTCTCCTAGTGCCTCCCAACCTTTTTGGGCATGATTATATGTCCAAATAATTGCCCCATGCACGAGTTCAAATTATTTGCCTAGCCAATCTTCCTCAGTGAATTTTCAAAGTTTCTGTCAGACAAAAGGCTTTGTGAAGGAAGTACTAGCTAGGAGTATCCAAATGAGTTGAACTTTTGCACACTCCTTAATGTGCTCATATTAACCCTCTCCACCCATTTTCAGCCCCATCCAATCATCTATGTGAGCACAGGAGCAAATCTTTGATTCTGGCCTTATTTTCAGGTTGTGAAGCAAGTGTATTTTATATTGCTTCAAAAATCCTGATAAATTACCAGATCATTATTATACCCATAAAACATCTCTCCACCCAATTTGGCATCATTTCATTGATCTATTTGATCACCAATATTATTCCAAGTTTCTGTCCAGAGGAGACTTTTTGAGCATCTTCATATGACCAAATGATTAAGCCTTGCCCAATTTGAGCTCAAGTTGACACTCCATGTGAGTGCACCATCTTGATCTTCATTTCTGGACCAAATATGCAGTTGTAAAGCAACTATGATTTATCTTGGTCCATTTCTTCCCAAACTCCCGAGGACTATACTCCTTCCTAGCCTAAACACCCCAGACATAACACTGGACACATAGCAGCTCCCTGTTGATCACATTGAGCTGATAAAGTTTACTGCAGTAAACTTCAGAGCTCACTAACCTTTTAACCATAGCGGTTTTCATCAAACTACCACCGTAGTTGAAACTACCCTTTGAAGGACTTACCACTAGACAACATTGGCCAGCCATTTGGCTCTTCTTGATGTCAGTCTGCGCGGTGACCACCGTTTCGGCATGCCATGAGCGCGCCCATAATTGCTTCTTGCTCGGGCCCCTCCCCCTCTCGTCGCCTTTGCGCTCGCGAGGATGTCCAGTAGATAGCTCGCGTCATCGCCGTCCTCCTAGACCCCTCCCCCTTCCGTCCGTTTCCTCACCGACGCTCGCCGCCGAACGCCCACAGGTGCACTGTGCTTCGTTTGGCTCCGAGCTTGTTTCGACCTCTTCCTCTACTCCCCGGTGTCGCCTACCTCTCCGTGACCCCTGCATCAGTGCTCGTCGCCTTCCCCGTGCCCTCCCATGCTTGCTGGCTGTCGCCAGAGCCTCGTCCGGACGTGCCCGACGGCACCCGAGCCACTCCCTCTCGCCCCGGCTCTATATAGCCATCCCCGGACTCGTCCGAGCTCACCACCCGCCTCACAACCCTCTTCTAGCCCTGCCTAGCCCTCCGAGCTCGAGGAGCTCCCGTTGCCCTCTGAGGGAGTCCTAGATTAGGGGGTGTCCGGCTGGCCGGACTATGACCTTCGGCCGGACTACCGGACTATGAAGATACAAGATTGAAGACTCCGTCCCGTGTCCGGATGGGACTTTCCTTTACGTGGAAGGCAAGCTTGGCGATACGATATGAAGATCTCCTCCCATTGTAACCGACTCTGTGTAACCCTAGCCCTCTCTGATGTCTATATAAACCGAAGAGTTTTAGTCCGTAGGACGAACAACAATCATACCATAGGCTAGCTTCTAGGGTTTAGCCTCTCTGATCTCGTGTAGATCCACTCTTGTACTACCCATATCATCAATATTAATCAAGCAGGAGTAGGGTTTTACCTCCATCGAGAGGGCCCGAACCTGGGTAAAAACATCGTGTCCCTTGTCTCCTGTTACCATCCGCCTAGACGCACAGTTCGGGACCCCCTACCCGAGATCTGCCGGTTTTGACACCGACATTGGTGCTTTCATTGAGAGTTCCTCTGTGTAGTCGCCCTTAGGCCCGATGGCTTCTTCGATCATCAACCATGATGCGGTCCAAGGTGAGACTTTTCTCCCCGGATAGATCTTCGTATTCGGCGGCTTCGCACTGCGGGCCAACTCGCTTGGCCATCTGGAGCAGATCGAAAGCTACGCCCCTGGCCATCAGGTCAGGTTCGGAAGTTTGAACTACACGGCCGACATCCGCAGGGACTTGATCTTCGACGGATTCGAGCCACGGCCGAGCACGCCGCACTGTCACGATGGGCATGATATAGCTCTGCCGCCGGACAGCGCCCAAAGCGTCGCTCAGGTGCCCGCTCCGACCATTAGCTCGGAGCAGACTATGCTAGTCGGGGATGGACGGTTGGACGCCACCCCAGGAGCCGCAATCTCTACGGCGATAGAGCCGAATACCAGCTTAATCCTTTGCAAGGCCCGTGACTCCAAGGTGCCGGACTCCATTCCGGACTCCATATATCCCGCACCCCTTCCGATCGAACCCGATTGGGCTCCGATCATGGAGTTCACCGCAGCGGACGTCTTTCAGCACTCGCCCTTTGGCGATATCCTGAACTCACTAAAGTCTCTCTCTTTGTCAGGAGAGCCCTGGCCGAACTACGGTCAGCATGGTTGGGATACGGACGATGAAGAAATTCGAGGCCCACCCACCACCCACTTCATAGCAACTGTCGACGATTTAACCGACATGCTCGACTTTGACTCCGAAGACATAGACGGTATGGACGCAGATGAAGGAGACGACCAAGAACCAGCACCTATAGGGAACTGGAAAGCCACCTCGTCGTATGACATATACATGGTGGACACCCCCAAAGCAGGGGATGGCGAGAAAAAAACGGAGGATGACCCCTCCAAGAAGCAACCCAAGCGCCGACGTCAGCGGCGCCGCTCTAAGTCCCACCAAAGCAAAAACGGCGATTCCGGCACCGGAGATAACAACACGCCAGACAGTGCCGAAGATAACCCCCTCCAGCAGGATTCAGTGCAGGAGGACGAAGGAGCCAGCCCTCATGGGAGAGCGGCCGACAAAGAGGTTGAGGACGACAACTATATGCCTCCCTCCGAAGACGAGGCAAGCCTCGACGACGACGAATTCATCGTGCCAGAGGACCCCGTCGAACAAGAGCGTTTCAAACGCAGGCTTATGGCCACGGCAAGCAACCTCAAGAAAAAACCAACAGCAGCTTAGAGCTGACCAAGACTTGCTAGCCGACAGATGGACCGAAGTCCTGGCGGCCGAAGAGTATAAACTCGAGCGCCCCTCCAAGAGCTACCCAAAGCGCAGGCTGCTACCCCAACTTGAGGAGGAAGCAACTAAACCTACATCACCAGCGTACGATGCGCCCGATCGGCCACCCCGTGGCCGCGACAGAGAGGCCTTCAGTCCCTCGACCCAAGCCGCACCCCGGCACCGCTCAAAACATACCAGAGTACGGGGAGACGCAACTGACCCGCGAGACATATTGGAGAAGAAGGCAAGGCAAGCAAGATCGATCTACGGATCGCATGGGCGCCCCGCTTCACGTGACGCTAGCCGTCACGCCGGAAAAGATAAGTACGGCCAGGACGAATACAACAGACCAAGCTCATCTGAGCTGCGTCGTGATATAGCCCAATACAGGGGCGCCACACACCCACTATGCTTCACAGATGAAGTAATGGATCATCAAATCCCCGAGGGTTTTAAACCCGTGAACATCGAATCATACGATGGCACAACAGATCCTACGGTTTGGATCAAGGATTATCTCCTTCATATCCACATGGCCCGTGGTGATGATCTACATGCCATCAAATACCTCCTGCTCAAGCTTAAAGGACCAGCTCGACATTGGCTTAACAGCCTGCCACCAGAGTCAATTAGTTGCTGGGAGGACCTGGAATCCGCATTCCTTGACAACTTCCAGGGCACTTATGTGCGACCACCAGACGCCGATGACCTAAGCCACATAATCCAGCAGCCAGAGGAATCGTCCAGGCAATTCTGGACACGGTTCCTAACTAAGAAAAATCAAATAGTCGACTGTCCGGATGCTGAGGCCCTTGCTGCCTTCAGGCACAACATCCGAGACGAATGGCTTGCCCGGCACCCAGGACAGGAAAAGCCGAAATCTATGGCAGCCCTCACGACACTCATGACCCACTTCTGTGCGGGCGAAGACAACTGGCTGGCTCGTAGCAATAACATAACCAAGAGCCCGGGTAATTCGGATACCAAGGACAACAATGGCCGGTCACGTCGCAACAAACACAAGCGCCACATTAACGGCGACAATACTGAGGATACGACATTCAACGCCGGATTCAGAGGCTCCAAACCTGGTCAGCGGAAGAAGCCATTCAAAAGAAACCCAACGGGCTCATCCAACTTAGACCAGATACTCGACCGCTCGTGCCAGATACATGGCACCCCCGAACAACCAGCCAACCACACCAACATGGAATGTTGGGTGTTCAAGCAGGCAGGCAAGTTAAGTGCCGAAACCAGAGACAAGGGGCTACGTAGCGATGACGAGGAGGAGCCCCGGCCGCCGAACAACAGAGGACAGAAGGGATTCCCCCCGCAAGTGCGGACGGTGAACATGATATACGCAACCCACATCCCCAAAAGGGAGAGGAAGCATGCTCTCAAGGACGTCTATGCGTTGGAGCTAGTTGCCACAAAGTTCAACCCATGGTCCTCCTGCCCGATCACCTTTGATCGAAGGGACCACCCCACTAGCATCCGTCACGGCAGATTCGCCGCATTGGTCCTAGACACAATTATCAACGGATTTCACCTCACTAGAGTCCTAATGGACAGTGGCAGCAGCCTGAACCTGCTTTATCAGGATACAGTGCGAAAAATGGGTATCGATCCCTCAAGGATTAAACCCACAAAGACAACCTTTAAAGGCGTCATACCAGGTGTAGAAGCCAGCTGTATAGGCTCGGTTACACTCGAAGTGGTCTTCGGATCCCCGGATAATTTCCAAAGCGAAGAGTTAATCTTCGACATAGTCCCATTCCGCAGTGGCTATCACGCCCTGCTCGGACGAACCACATTTGCAAAATTCAATGCGGTGCCGCACTATGCATACCTCAAGCTCAAGATGCCAGGACCTCGCGGAGTCATCACGGTAAATGGAAACACCGAACGCTCTCTTCGAACGGAGGAGCACACGGCGGACCTGGCGGCGGAAGTACAGAGTAGCCTCTCAAGGCAATCCTCCAACCCAGGTGTCAAACGTCCGGACAACGTCAAGCGAGCCCGAAGTAACCTACAACAAATCCAGCTGGCACGTTCCGAGCAAGCATAGCAGTGCGGCCCCAACCCCAGCCCTTGCCAGATGGCGATATCGGTACCACGCGTACATAATTACGCCTTAGAGATACCATGGGCATAAGGGGAGGGGCACAACTATGGCACGCCCAGAATGCGGCTCAACCGCACTAAGCGGCTCCCTATTCCGCCGTTTACTTTTTATATACTTTCAGGACCCAACTATGCGGAAGGCCTGTCCGGCAACACACTCGCCGAACATAAGATGCAACAACCAGGGAGAAAACAAGCCGCGTCAAATGTCCAGGTGGTCTCTATAACGAGCTTAATACCTGTTTTACTTAAAATCCCGCAGCTTGCCCCTGGAGGGGGACATGTCAAATAATCCCATCTCTTGCTTATCACACTACTTGTATCATTCTGCTTTCGCAGCAGCCCTTTTTTAATAAACAATACATAGCTCTTATCTATTATTGTACTGATTTATTTTTCATATATACAAATATGTTCAGTCATGACATTCTGCAACCGTACACTTTGGTACGGCCAATACACCAGGGGCTTAAGCACCCCATAACATGGTGTGAGAAGACCGAACACTCTCATGAGTGCGGCACCCTGAACTTATAGCACTATATGCATCGGCTCCGAATCATGTCTTTGGTCAATAGTTGGGTTTGCCCGGCTCCCATGTTTTGGTACCTTATTTTCCGCAATGTTGGCTAAGGTAGCGCTGGGAGAACTACTGCGATTGTGCCCCAGTTGAACTGGGTTAACACCTCAGTAGAGAAAGCTAAAACTGACCGTCATGATAGTGCGAGAGACCGGTCACTGTTCGCGAGGTTTTTCGAGTCCTTAAAGACTTATGCCGCTTAGAGCGAGGAACCGGACTTATCCGGCCTAGGCGTGGATAGCGCCCCTAACTCGGTCTTCCGAATACTAGGGGCTTCGCCGAAATTTAAAATTATAGAATTCTATGGCCAAGTGAGAGTGATAAAGCATTATAAGTCCGACGGCCTGGTTCGTTGTGCTGAGCGCCTCCCTAGATGGACCCAAGAATGGGAACAAGAGCACTCAGGTTTATCACGAACACCCCAGCACTCATGGCATGGGGGTCGAAGCCGATGACTTGCATCTCTCAGATTTGATAAACGGCCGCACAGAAGGTAATATTTTAAATTAACAAGCGTTGCTTAACGCATATGAACAAAGTTTTCAGCGTACATGATAACAGATGCGAGTCTACTAAAAAATTACATCTTTGGAGCATTCGTCCGCTATACGGCGAGCACCCTTCAGGATGCCCTTATAATACATCTCGGGCGTGCGATACTCCTTGCCCGACTGTGGTGCATCCGTCAAAAGCTTCTCAGGGTCCAGCTTGCCCGACTGTGGTGCATCCGACGGGCACCTTCGATACAAACGGAGCGCTTGACGACCTCAATCCACGGACACGCGTCCACCAGCCACCGCACCAGACCGAAGTAGCTCCCAGGCATGGCTTCTCCAGGCCACAGCCGAGCTATGAGGCCCTTCATAGCCTGTTCGGCCACCTTGTGGAGCTCGACCAGCAGCTTCAGCTGATCGCTCAGGGGTACCGGATGTTCGGCCTCAGCATACTGAGACCAGAACACTTTTTCCGTCGAGCTCCCCTCTTCGGCTCGGTAGTATGCGGCGGCATCAGACAAACTACGGGGCAGATCGGCGAACGCTCCTAGAGAGATCCGGATTCGGGTAAGTAGCAGATAATTAACTTTTATATTCTTGCTTTGCATAAAAAATGCCTTACCCACCGCTATCTTCTTCATCACCTCGATCTCCTGGAGGGCCTTCTAGGCTTCGGCCTTAGCGTTTCTGCACTCTCAAGAGCCAGGGCGAGCTCGGACTCTCGAGTCTTCGAGTCACGCTCCAAACTCTTGTGTTTTTCCACGAGAGCCTGGAGCTCTTGCCGCACCTCTGCCACTTGCGCCTCCTGCTTCTCTTGCTCGGTGCACTCCAGGGCCGCACTATTTTCGGCCTTGGAGACCGCCTCCTTCAGGGTCGCCACCTCGGCTGTGGCCCCTGCAACATTTAAGTTGGTCCTGTCATTATTTGCAACCAAGTATTTCTATATACATTTATATGCGGTATTACATACCCTCCTTGTCCTCGAGCTACTTCTTGGAACGGCCGAGCTCGTTCTCGGACCGCTCGAGATTCTCCTTCAAGGCATTGACCTCTGCAGTCAGTGCGGCAGAGGTTAGCAGTGTAGCCTGCATTCCCATATTGACATATTTTTATTAGACTCCTGCGTATATCTTTTTAGATCCTCAGCTCGGCTTTTCTTTCCGAACGCCGAACTGAGCATCAGGGGCTACTGTCTATGCGGTAACATTTTTATATGTTTTTTAACACATACCTCGAAGCCTGTTAACAGGCTTGTACAGGCTTCTATCAGCCCGCTCTTGGCGGACTGAACCTTCTGAATCACCACACTCATAATAGCGCGGTGTTCCTCGTCGATGGAGGCGCCGTTAAGCGCCTCCAGCAAATTGTCCGGCGCCTCCGGATGGACGGAGGTTGCCGGCGTCGTAGGCTTGCCCTTCTTATGAAGGCGCCGCCCGTCGGACTCTGGAACCAGTGATGGTTCCGGAGCAGTGTCCGGCCCGGGGCCGGACTTAGATCCCTCGGGGGCCTTACCCCCTTTTGGCCTGGAGTCCGGGAGGTCGCCTTGAGGTGCCTCCAGGACCACCTCCTCCTGGTTTAGTCCCTTTTGGGACTCCACCTCGACGTTGACCACGAGGAGAGGGGAGGAAGCCGTCGGAAGTGAAGCACTGTTCACATCCGACGAATCCAAGGAACCGCTCGTCGAATCGTCAAGCTGAGCCTTGGGTGGACTGCATGATCAAATACAGCGTCAGAAAATGCCAAATAATGGAGGGGCATCATAAGTTATTCAGATGACCGGATGCTTACGATTTTGCCAGGGTCTTGAACCTGGATGGCCATTTCTCCCCGCCGTCTTCAGCATCGGAGGCGTAGTCCGGCTGAAGGGTCCTCCCCTTCTTGGACCCTCTGGCCTCCCCAGTTGGGACGACCTTCCTTTTCTTTCCTCCCCTCATGGGAGCGGGAGCGGCTTCTTCTTCTTCTTCTTATTCTTCCTCCTCGTCCTCGGAGGCGGAGGGTGCTTTGGGGTCGTCGGGCAATGAATCCGACACCACCAAGCGTCGGGAACTCTTTCGGGTCCCCGTGGCCTTCTTCTTGGCCTTCTTCTTCAGCACCACGTGAGGTGCCGGAACCAGTAGCTTCGCCAAGCGTGCGTCTGCTGGGCCTTCGGGCAAAGGGGCCGGACAGTCAAACTGTCCGGATGTCCTCTTCCAGTCCTGTTAAAGGAACTGGAGTTTAGATCCTGCATAGAGTCAAACTATGAAATTCGAGTGTCCCGTAAACGACTAAAAGTAAGCTTACTTCGGAGGCTTGGCGCTTGGCGCAGAATCCGTGATCCTCGGTAACGGGAGGGGAGACCTCGGAGCTCTTGAAAAGCACCTTCCAGGCGTCCTCATGCTTTGTTTCGAAGAGCCGGGACAGAGTCTAGTGCTGGGCCGGGTCGAACTCCCACAAACTGAAGTCCCGTCGTTGACACGGGAGGATCCGGCGGAAGAGCATGACCTGGACTACGTTGACAAGCTTGATCTTCTTGGTCACAGGTCTCGGATGCAGGTTTGGAGTCCGACCACCTCTTCTGAATTACCCCATAACAGGCCCGTCTCTTTCCAAGATGTGAGCCTTGTTGGGATGCCAGATCGAAATTCGGGGGCCGCTGCCCATTCAGGGTCACGCGGCTCGGTGATATAGAACCACCCCGATTGCCATCCTTTGATGGTCTCTACGAAGGCGCCCTCGAGCCATGTAACGTTGGCTATCTTGCCCACCATGGCACCTCCGCACTTCGCTTGGCGGCCGCCCACGACCTTCGGCTTGACGCTGAAGATCTTCAGCCATAGGCCAAAGTGAGGCTGGATGCGGAGGAAGGCCTCGCACACGACGATAAACACCGAGAAGTTGAGGATGAAGTTCGGGGCCAGATCGTGGAAGTCCAGGCCGTAGTAGAACATGAGCCCCCTGACGAATGGGTGAAGAGGAAAACCCAGTCTGCGGAGGAAATGGGGGAGAAATACGACCCTCTCATGGGGCCTAGGGGTGGGGATGAGTTGCCCCTCATCTGGAAGCCGGTGCACGATGTCGTCAGACAAGTATCCGGACTTCCTCAACTTTTTGATTTGCCCCTCCGTGACGGAGGAGTCCATCCATCTACCTCCCACTCTGGACATGATTGGAGAAGGTTGAGGTGGGAAGTGCGGGCTTGGGCGTTGGAGCTCGAGCGCGCAGGGACGAATAAGCAAAGGAGGAAGAAGGCATGAATGGAAAGGGCGGATTCTTATCCCCTTATATGGGCGGCCGAAACTACGAGCCCCCACCGGCCTAATAAAACTCGGTTATCTCCCAAGCGCAATGGTTAATGGCGCGGTTGGGTTACCCACGCCCGTATTGATGAGAATCCCGGAATAAGGGGACACGATCTCTGCTTTGACAAGACGTGCCAAGGAAACCGCCTTGCTAAACGCGCTGAGGTGGAACAGTAAAATGAATAAGAGCCTGGCGGTGGCGTGATGTCACGCTATGGAATACGTCAGCAGATTAGATTGGTGCAAATATTATTCTCTCTACGATGGCATGTGGAACTTATTTTGCAGAGCCGGACACTATCCTGGTGTTCAACATCTTTTATGAAGAATTCGGAGGAGGAACCCGCCTTCCAATGCCGAAGACAACTTGCGCGCCGGACTCGTCGTCATTGAAGCCTCGTTCAGGGGCTACTGAGGGAGTCCTGGATTAGGGGGTGTCCGGCTGGCCGGACTATGACCTTCGGCCGGACTCCCAGACTATGAAGATACAAGATTCAAGACTCCGTCCCGTGTCCGGATGGGACTTTCCTTGGCGTGGAAGGCAAGCTTGGCGATACGATATGAAGATCTCCTCCCATTGTAACCGACTTTGTGTAACTCTAGCCCTCTCCGGTGTCTATATAAACCGGAGAGTTTTAGTCCGTAGGACGAACAACAATCATACCATAGCCTCTCTGGTCTCGTGGTAGATCCACTCTTGTAGTACCCCTGTCATCAATATTAATCAAGCAGGAGTAGGGTTTTACCTCCATTGAGAGGGCCCGAACCTGGGTAAAAACATCATGTCCCTTGTCTCCTATTACCATCCGCCTAGACGCACAGTTCGGGACCCCCTACCCGAGATCCGCCGGTTTTGACACCGACACCCTCCCTTGCTGCCGTGGCCGCCGCGGTGCTCCGGCTAAATTCGCCCGGAGTCGAGCCCCTCCCCTCCTTCTACCACTACCAGAGACCCACCTAGTCCCCCGCGAACCTCCCTGCCCTCTCAGCCCGTTGCCGGAGCCTCTGTTGCCGTCGTCCCCAAGATCGACCGCCGCCTCCCCTGTTTCTCTATTGCCGCGAGTCGCCGACGCCCTGGACCTTTCCCCAGAGCTACTACTGTGCTGGATGGGCGCGGTGCTCTTTGCGGAGGCTGCCGATGGCCTCGCCTTGGCCAATGGTGGCCGGAGCCGACCGGACCACCACAGCCCTGCCCGCCTCTGTCTTCTTCGGTGGCCACCCGTTGCCGTCCCTCCATCCCTCCTCGGTGCTCGTGCGGTGGCCAGTGGGGTGCGGCGTCCCATTCTGATCCCGCCGGTGGCCGGAGCGTCGCCGGAGGTGGCCAGTGGCGTCGGGACGGTGCCGGCCTCGGTGCTGCCTCCTCTGCTCTGCAGGCGACGTCGGGAGAAGGAGAGAGGAAGAAGAGAAGAGAGGAGAGAGAGAAGTGGATAAGGTGGGACCCACCTGTCAGCCACACATGAGCCAGCCCCTCGCTTACCAGTCCACGCTGATGTGGATAAGTGGAAACGTATTCCGTGGAATATGTTTTCGCTGACCGAAAGCATGTTTCTATTTTGCACCTCTACCTTATCCACTCAGGAACCCGTATGTGAATATAATTTTTACAAAAAAGTCCCTGAACTTCAATCATCCACAACTTTTCAACCGTAACTCCAAATGAGGTGAATCCAAAGCCTACTTCTTCATTTCGTCGAGCCCTTTCTGTTGGTGTCACTTTCATTATGTTTTCGCATACTAAAAATGACCATTATGCTCTTGCCCTTAATCAGTCCCCCTCCAAGAGAGAACGATTTCCGGTGACTCTTTCCGCGAGCTTCTCGCACTTTCTCCTGGTGATTTCTTCCACCCCAGGCAAGCCACACCCTCCATTTGCATCTCTGTAATGCAGTGACATGGTTTAATTCATTTTGAACTTGTTTAAAATCTTGCTTTAGCTACATCACTCTGCGCATGGCACTTTCTTGGAGTAGTATTTTGATCTTGTGGTTGCCGTTCTATTGTTTGGATTACTAGGAGTTATGTGTGTAGTTGATGAGTATCATGTTGCCATTGGAGTATTAGTGGCTGATATTATGATTGTTTCATGATGATATCTGTTAGTATGTTTTGGTGTATTACTTTGGATATCATGCTACCTTTGTATTATTAGTGGTTAGTATGATTATTTTCATGATGCCAGTTGATGTTCTGTTGCTTGGAGTATTATTTTCGGAGATGATGGTTACATGTGGATCTTAGCTGGATAGCTGTATTCTTGTGTAACGCCCCGAGACCGACGCTTCAGAAGCCTTCCAGTTATTTCGTTGCTGCTGTGTGTTTTACTTGTTTGTTGCATTCATCATCGCATCATTCGCATTGCATTGGCACTCTGTTGCCGTCATTGTTTTCAAACTTGCATCCGCTCGTAGTTGTCGCGTCCCCCCTTGCTTTCATTGACTGTTTCGAGACCAACCGGGTTCTCGTTTCCCTCTTCTTTGTCCGCCTTATCTCTCTGCACAGTGCATAGACCCTCTCGTGTGCGTGTCCGAAACTTCCCCGAACCCGGCCCGAGCTGTCGTTACCGATGGGTCCAGATCAACCCCAAACATCCCTAAAACATCTTCGTTTTCTCTTTTGGACTCCCTAAACCATTTATTCCGGACCGCCCGATCGCGATCGGAGGATCCAAATCATCTCCTTTCGTGTATATATAGACCCATAGTCCATTTCTAGACCAAACCTTAGATCCTAGGCAGTTTGTCCCTGCCGCCGCCGCACAATCTCCCTCGGGATCCACCAGCGCCCAATCCCCTCGCAGCCTCCACCTCTCCTCGTTTTCCCATCCTGTCCAACCACCATCGCCGCCCAAATCCTGCAGGAGCCCGAGCTCCATCTGCCATGCCGTGCTACCTCCCGCGCTCGACCTCGTCCTTGGCGCTGCCTCCAGGAACCACCCGAGGAAAGAGCCTCGCGCTCATGTGTGAGCATGCACATGAGCTTCTGCGCCCGCGCCTCGACAATGCCGCCTTTCCCTCAACCGAACGTCGCCGCCGGCGACCAGCACTCCCAGGCCAGGCCGCCCACTCCTTCTCCGTGTCCTCCTCTTATTCTTGTTCCCCCCCTTCTCTGACCTCTTCCTGGTCTCATCCCTCTCCCGCAGGAGCTCGCCATCGCCGGATCGGGTCGCGTCCTCACGGTTCCTCTCGCGCCGTCGTCTCGCGACGCCCTGCCTATGCCAGCGCCTCGTCTGCCTCCTCTACATCACGCCTCGTCACTGGGAGCTCGTCCCCAAGTCCCTCGCATCGCCGCCCCTTCGTCTCGCTCGCTGGAGCTCTGCTCCAGGCGCCGCCCGCAGCTCTGCATCGAGCCGAGGACGAGCGCCTCGAGCCCGCTCGCCCGCGTTGACCGCGGCCACTCCAGCGCCTGGGCCAGCGGCCTCCAAGGCCCAGCCTCCCCTGCGGCCTGTCCTCAGCCGCCAACACCGAACGTCCCAAGGCCACTTGGTGAGCAGTCCCAGATCCAACGCTCACTAGTCCGGCCCAGTTCCAATGGTTTCGGCCCGTGACATGTTTTTTTTTCATCTGGACGATTTTAGCAATTATTCAATGTTTAACAGATTTGCAGAAAAACCCTTGATGTTCATGCATGTAATAATTAATTAATCATGCATCGGTTTAAAACAAATTATATATGTACAGTGCTTAGAATTTCATCTAGTTTCATAATATGCCATTTTCATCCCATGTTAAGATGCTTAAAATGTTGTTTGTTTAATTTTTGCTTAGATAATATGCTAAAATGATTTATTTCATAACTAAATAACCGTAGCTCGGTTTTAAATAAACTTTATATGTAGATGGGGTGGAAAAATGCATAGATTACCATGGTGCACTTAATTTGCATGTTTAACAACTCTAAAATTATGAAATAGGCAGAACAGTACCAAATTTGAAATATGCTCATGAGGATTTACCGGAATTGTTGTTTGTAACTTCCGGCCTCATTTAAACTTGCCTAAATAGTTAGATTACTAATGTTCCACGTCTTGCCATGTTTAACAACATTTAATATTGTTGAGTAGTTTAAACGAGATGAACTAAATAATTGTTGTGGTGTTTCATCAATATGCAACTCGTTGGATATTGAGCTCCACTTAACTTGTAGTATTGTTTGTTGCATTTTGCCATGCCATGCCTCTTTAAACCGAACATGCATCATACTTGTTTGTGCATCATACCATGTTTATGCTTGTGCATTTACCATGTTGTTTGTTTCTTTCCGGTATTGCTTCTTAGTTCCGGTAATGTTGCGATTGTGAGGATTCGTTCGACTACTCCCGTTCGTCTTCTTCATGGACTCGTTCTTCTTCCTTGCGAGATTTCACACAAGATGACCGCTACCCTGGATCTCACTACTATCATTGCTATGCTAGTTGCTTCGTTCTATCGCTTTGCTGTGTTACCTATCACCTATTTATCAAGCCTCCCTAATTGCCATGAACCTCTAACCTTTGACACCCTTCCTAGCAAACCTTGGACATGTTACTGCTTTGCTCAGCCCTCTTATAGCATTGCTAGTTGCAGGTGAAGTTGAAGATTGCTTCATGGCGAACATGATTATGTTGGGATATCACAATATCTTTTATTTAATTAATGCATCTATATACTTGGTAAAGGGTGGAAGGCTCGGCCTTATGCCTGGTGTTTTGTTCCACTCTTGCCGCCCTAGTTTCCGTCATACCGGTATTATGTTCCTGGATTTTGCGTTCCTTATGCGGTTGGGTGATTTACGGGACCCCCTTGACAGTTTGCTTTGAATAAAACTCCTCCAGCAAGGCCCAACCTTGGTTTTACCATTTGCCTCACCACCACCTATACCTTTCCCTTGGGTCGGCCAACCCGAGGGTCATCTTTATTTTAGCCCCCCCGGGCCAATGCTTGTCTAAGTGTTGGTCCAAACCGAGCGATGTCCGGCGCCCCCTGGGCAATCAGGGTCTATGCCAACCCGACGTCTTGCTCATCCGGTGTGCCCTGAGAACGAGATATGTGCAGCTCCTATCGGGATTTGTCGGCACAGTGGGCGGTCTTGCTGGTCTTGTTTTACCATTGTCGAAATGTCGTAAACCGGGATTCCGAGTCTGATCGGGTCTTCCTGGGAGAAGGTATATCCTTTGTTGATCGCGAGAGCTTATCATGGGCTAAGTTGGGACACCCCTGCAGGGTATAGACTTTCGAAAGCCGTGCCCGTAGTTATGGGCAGATGGGAATTTGTTAATGTCCGGTTGTAGATAACTTGACACCAGATCCGAATTAAAAGGCATCAACCGCGTGTGTAGCCGTGATGGTCTCTTTTCGGTGGACTCCGAGAAGTGAACACGGTTTTGGGTTATGTTTGATGTAAGTAGGAGTTCAGGATCACCTCTTGATCATTGCTAGCTTCACGACCGTTCCTTTGCTTCTCTTCTCGCTCTTATTTGCGTATGTTAGCCACCATACTTGCTTAGCCGGTGCTACAACCTCACCACTTTACCCTTCCTTTCCCATTAAGCTTTGCAAGTCTTGATACCCATGGTAATGGGATTGCTGAGTCCTCGTGGCTCACAGATTACTATAACAACAGTTGCAGGTACAGGTTATGCGATGATCATGATGCGAGAGTGATGTTTGCTTGTTTTGGAGTTCTTCTTCTGCTTCTTCTTCGATCAGGGGATAGGTTCCAGGTCGGCAGCCTGGGCTAGCAGGGTGGATGTCGTTTGAGTTTCTGTTTGTGTTTCATCCGTAGTTGGATGGCGCTCTTATGTATGATGTATTGTTGTATTCGTGTGGCATTGTATGCCTCTTGTATGTACCCCCATCTATTATGTAATGTTGATGTAATGATATCCACCTTGCAAAAGTGTTTCAATATGCGGTTCTATCCTTGGTGGGACCTTCGAGTCTCTTTAGGATAGTATCACATATTGGGCATGACAAGTTGGTATCAGAGCCTCGACCGATCATAGGAGCCCCCTTGATTGTTGGCCGTTGTTGAGTCTAGAAGAAAACTATTTTGAGTCTTAGGATTATATATATCAGAGAGTAGGATTCTTTTTACTCCTCAGTCCCTTCATCGCTCTGGTGAGGTCTCCTGATGTAGATGTTTTGACTTTCCTCTCCTCAAATTTCACTAAAAAAAATTTTAGGATCACGCGGGTATCTTGGAATCATTCCGATGGTTTTGTGACGAGAACATCGTTCTTGGTGCCTCCTGTCTATTATGTGGCTTTGACCCAGGGAGTTGAACTCCGAGGTGTTGTCGTCACAATTTTATCGTTGCAGTTCTAGAATACCTGAGTTTTGCCGACATCGAAAATCTCTTTTATGCAGTTGTTGGTGAGATAACCTCGACGCCACCCAGTACTGGGGAGTTCGGGAGTATTGCCATAACTTGTACAACGGATGCTTTTCGAAGGTTTAGGTACACGATTTCCGGAGTTTTCTTGGTTATGTGTTGACGGATGGATACAGCTGGATGTAGGGATTGTTAGTTTGGGTGAGGTATATTGCTTCCCCTGTATCCCCAACACCAGATTGCATAACCAGAAAGTTTCGGGAGTTTTATAGGTGGGAATTCAAGTAGCTCCTAGAATATCTTTCTGACAGATGCATGATATGGGATTTGGTAAATCTCTATCATATGTATTTGTTCCGGCTTATTTCTGCAAGCCAATCCTTTGTTTTGTTTTGAGTTGTGGTATTCGAGTTGATTTAATGTCAAGTGTTGATTCCATACCTTTCAAGCGTTGTTCTCATATTTCTATGGGAGTACTAATCCTTTTGATCATCAAGATTGTAATGTCAATTCTTTCCGACCGGTGTGCTTCTCTTCAAGTGGATCCAATCATTTTCAACATTTGCAAGATCATCTCTCAGTTTCCCAACGTTGTTTGTTTTTTTCATCCCAAGTTGTCTTTGTTTTTCCCCACCCTCCCACCCTTTTCTTCAAGGAATCAAATTTTTAATCAAGTATCCATTTATTCATGTGAAGTCTCTTCACTCTTTTCAATCAATGTTCTGATCCGGTGATCCCTCGTGAAGATGCTCAATAGTTTCAAGTTCATCATCCTTCATTGTTGTTTCTTCTCCGGTGGATCCAATTCAAGCTTTCGATATTCATCATAATCCTTTCCTCGTTTCTAATGCTTTGTCATGCCGATGCACCTCTTAATCATTCACTTCTTCCTATCCAATTGTTTTGGAGTGCTGAAGATATCTCACAAGACTTGTGTTTCCATTCTCAATCCGTTCAAGATATTTCGAGGTTGTTATCTCATTCAAGCCATTTAATGCAGCCGGTGCAACCTCTCTTTAAAATTGTTCAACGGTGTTTTCTTTTGAGTGGGCCCTAACCCACATGTCTTTTCCTAGGATCTTACCTGACTCTTCTAATTATTCCGGAGTTATTCTTAAATTTTTTTCAAGTGTGACGTAAGAATGGATCCCATCAGTCACATGCCTTCTCCAAGATCGTTTTCAAATTCTTTTCATCTTTGGTTCAACCCTTTTTTTATTCTCCCAGAGTATCTCAACAATTCATGGTGGTGTTTCTCGTCGTCATTCTCGAATTTTGAAGACCGAAGAAGAGTTCCTCTTAAATCCTTACCAGTTCTTCCAAACATTCATGGTTCTAGCTTGATGCCATCCTCTCATAATTGTTTTCGATTGTGAGAATTCTTTTCACCCATCCAGAGCATTTCAGGAGTCTTTTCAGTTTGATTCTCCGGAGCCCATCATCTCAGAATTATTCATTCAAGCTTTCAGCTCTCGTTCCCCAAATCATACCGGTGCATCATTCAAGTGTTATCTAATCAGCTCGGGATCTCTGCGTTCACTTGTATCTAAATTCTCTCAAGTATCTTCGTTCATTTTCTAATTCTTCCCGGTGTGTCTTTATCTTTTCTTCGTTCATTTTCAATTCTTACGGTGGTTCGTTCAAGAGTTCTCTTCCTTCATTATCATATAGATTCATTCGTTCTTTCCAATCCTACCGGTGGTTCGTTGAAGACCTTCCCAAGTTTGTGCCATATCTATCTTAATCCTTTCTATGAGAATAAGTAGTATGCCAAATCCATTGCTTGTCATCAATTTAATTGGTGAAGGATGAGCATAATGTAATTCTTATTCTTGTTTCATCGAGTAAATTCAATTCCTCATTCCGGAGGTTCATCAAAATTCTTGATTTCATTTGTTCATCTTTCTTTGCGGAGTTCCAAGTTTTCTCGGTTATATCATTTCAAAGCTTCATCTTATCACTTCAAGACTTCACCTTGTGTTTTCAACTTTCCTTTCGTTTGATCATTCTTTTATTACCGGAGTTCTTCATTGAGGCTCTACATGGTGGTTCGTCAAGGATTCTTTTCATTCTTCAATTGTTCTTCAAGATTTCTCTCAAAGCTATGATCCGCCAAGCTACACTCTAAAATAAACATGGTGCTCAACACATGTTTTGTTTTGAGGAGCTCAAGTATTCTTCATCTTGCATTCCAAAGTGCAATTCTCTCTATCTTATCTTTTGAGGTGGTGTTATATCATTCTTGACAATTTCTATTCATGTTTCGCGATTCACATGTTGTCAAGAATGAGGTATTTCAAATCCATCAATCTCTTTGTTGGAGTTATCTTGGGTTATATTTCACGTAAAGCTTTCCCTAAGGATTGTTGCTATTTATGGTGCTTATAAATGATCCAAGTTCTTCATTTATCCTCCCGGTGAAATAAGTTTCTCGTCTCCTTGTTGATATCAACCCAATCATTTGTTTCCGTTGGTGGCAGAAGCTCACCTCATAATTTTGAGATGTTTCCATAAGCCCGCTACAAGATTATTCTTACCGTTTTTTTTCAAACAACTTCGTTCAATCCTACTTCGTAAGGATGCTCTTTCAAATCCATTTATGGTAGGAGATGTTCGTTTCATTCTTCGTTCTATTCATTCCAACTATCTAACTATTATGCTTTGTTTCTAGAGGCATTGTGATGTTGCTCTCTTCGCTCATCATCTCGAATTGTGAGGACCGTGTTCTTTTCATGCTTATCCATTTAAGCGGAGTGTTGTCTCATCTCCTCAAGTTCTTTTTATCTTAGCGAGTTTTCCTTCTTCTTTCAGTCAGAGTGCTGTCCGAATTCTTCCTCTCTCATCTTGTTTTAACCGGAGTGATTTCAAATTCTATCTTGTCCATTAAACTCTTGATTCATGTCTTTGCAACCTTCAAGTTCTCGTAAGGTTCCTTGTTCCTCTTTTCTAAGGATTGGTTACAATCTCGTTCATCTCTGTTGTACTCTTTCTTTTAAATTGTTTAACCTCTCAAGGTTCGTGGTTTCACTCGTTCGTCGAAGAAGCAGCTTAGTTTTACCTCTTATCTTCCTCTTTCTTTTCCCTCCGGTGCCATCCTAGATCTCGGGACGAGATCCTCTTGTAGTGGTGGAGTGTTGTAACGCCCCGAGACCGACGCTTGAGAAGCCTTCCAGTTATTTCGTTGCTGCTGTGTGTTTTATTTGTTTGTTGCATTCATCATCGCATCATTCGCATTGCATTGGCACTCTGTTGCCGTCATTGTTTTCAAACTTGCATCCGCTCGTAGTTGCCGCGTCCCCCCTTGCTTTCATTGATCGTTTCAAGACCAACCGGGTTCTCGTTTCCCTCTTCTTTGTCCGCCTTATCTCTCTGCACAGTGCATAGACCCTCTCGTGTGCGTGTCCGAAACTTCCCCGAACCCGGCCCGAGCTGTCGTTACCGATGGGTCCGGATCAACCCCAAACATCCCTAAAACATCTCCGTTTTCTCTTTTGGACTCCCTAACCCATTTATTCCGGATTGCCCGATCACGATCGGAGGATCCAAATCATCTCCTTTCGTATATATATAGACCCATAGTCCATTTCTAGACCAAACCCTAGATCCTAGGCAGTTTGTCCCTGCCGCCGCCGCACAATCTCCCTCGGGATCCACCAGCGCCCAATCCCCTTGCAGCCTCTACCTCTCCTCGTTTTCCCCTCCTGTCCAACCACCATCGCCGCCCAAATCCTGCAGGAGCCCGAGCTCCATATGCCACGCCGCCGCGCCGTGCTACCTCCCACGCTCGACCTCGTCCTTGGCGCTGCCTCCAGGAACCACCCGAGGAAAGAGCCTCGTGCTCGTGTGTGAGCACGCACATGAGCTTTTGCGCCCGCGCCTCGACCCTGCCGCCTCTCCCTCAACCGGACATCGTCGCCGGCGACCCACACTCCCAGGCCAGGCCGCCCGCTCCTTCTCCTTGTACTCCTCTTCTTCTTGTCCCCCCCTTCTCTGACCTCTTCCTGGTCTCATCCCTCTCCCGCAGGAGCTCCCCGTCGCCGGATCGGGTCGCGTCCTCACGGTTCCTCTCGCACCGTCGTCTCGCGATGCCCTGCCCATGCCAGCGCCTCGTCTGCCTCCTCTTCATCACGCCTCGCCGCCCCTTCGCCTCGCCTGCGGGAGCTCTGCTCCAGGCGCCGCCCGCAGCTCTGCATCGAGCCGAGGACGAGCGCCTCAAGCCCGCTCGCCCGCGTTGACCACGGCCACTCCAGCGCCTGGGCCAGCGGCCTCCAAGGCCCAGCCTACCCCGCGGCCTGTCCTCAGCCGCCAACACCGAACGGCCCAAGGCCACTTGGTGAGCAGTCCCAGATCCAGCGCTCACTAGTCCGGCCCAGTTCCAGTGGTTTCGGTGTGACATGTTTTTTCCATCTGGACGATTTTAGCAATTATTCAATGTTTAACAGATTTGCAGAAAAACCCTTGATGTTCATGCATGTAATAATTAATTAACCATGCATCGGTTTAAAACAAATTATATATGCAAAGTGCTTAGAATTTCATCTAGTTTCATAATATGCCATTTTCATCCCATGTTAAGATGCTTAAAATGCTGTTTGTTTAATTTTTGCTTAGATAATATGCTAAAATGATTTATTTCATAACTAAATAACCGTAGCTCGGTTTTAAATAAACTTTATATGTAGATGGGGTGGAAAAATGCATAGATTAACATGGTGCACTTAATTTGCATGTTTAACAACTCTAAAATTATGAAATAGGCAGAACAGTACCAAATTTGAAATATGCTCATGAGGATTTACCGGAATTGTTGTTTGTAACTTCCGGCCTCATTTCAACTTGCCTAAATAGTTAGATTACTAATGTTCCACCTCTTGCCATGTTTAACAACATTTAATATTGTCGAGTAGTTTAAACGAGATGAACTAAATAATTGTTCTGGTGTTTCGTCAATATGCAACTCGTTGGATATTGAGCTCCACTTAACCTGTAGTATTGTTTGTTGCAGTTTGCCATGCCATGTCTCTTTAAACCGAACATGCATCATACTTGTTTGTGCATCATACCATGTTTATGCTTGTGCATTTACCATGTTGTTTGTTTCTTTTCGGTATTGCTTCTTAGTTCCGGTAATGTTGCGATTGTGAGGATTCGTTCGACTACTCCCGTTCGTCTTCTTCATGGACTCATTCTTCTTCCTTGCGGGATTTCAGGCAAGATGACCGCTACCCTGTTGCTATGCTAGTTGCTTCGTTCTATCGCTTTGCTGCGTTACCTATCACCTGTTTATCAAGCCTCCCTAATTGCCATGAACCTCTAAACTTTGACACCCTTCCTAGCAAACCATTGCTTGGCCATGTTACCGCTTTGCTCAGCCCTCTTATAGCGTTGCTAGTTGCAGGTGAAGTTGAAGATTGCTTCATGGAGAACATGATTATGTTGGGATATCACAATATCTTTTATATAATTAATGCATCTATATACTTGGTAAAGGGTGGAAGGCTCGGCCTTATGCCTGGTGTTTTGTTCCACTCTTGCCGCCCTAGTTTCCGTCATACTGGTGTTATGTTCCCGGATTTTGCGTTCCTTACGCGGTTGGTTGATTTACGGGACCCCCTTGACAGTTCGCTTTGAATAAAACTCCTCCAGCAAGGCCCAACCTTGGTTTTACCATTTGCCTCACCACCAACTACCTTTCCCTTGGGTCAGCTAACCCGAGGGTCATCTTTATTTTAGCCCCCCGGGCCAATGCTTGTCTAAGTGTTGGTCCAAACCGAGCGATGTCCAGCGCCCCCTGGGCAATCAGGTTCTATGCCAACCCGATGTCTTGCTCATCTGGTGTGCCCTGAGAATGAGATATGTGCAGCTCCTATCGGGATTTGTCGGCACAACGGGCGGTCTTGCTGGTCTTGTTTTACCATTGTCGAAATGTCTTGTAAACCGGGATTCCGAGTCTGATCGGGTCTTCTTGGGAGAAGGTATATCCTTCGTTGATCACGAGAGCTTATCATGGGCTAAGTTGGGACACCCCTGCAGGGTATAAACTTTCGAAAGCCGTGCCCATGGTTATGGGCAGATGGGAATTTGTTAATGTCCGGTTGTAGATAACTTGACACCAGATCTGAATTAAAACGCATCAACCGCGTGTGTAGCCGTGATGGTCTCTTTTCGGTGGAGTCCCGGAAGTGAACACGGTTTTGGGTTATGTTTGATGTAAGTAGGAGTTTAGGATCACCTCTTGATCATTGCTAGCTTCACGGCCGTTCCTTTGCTTCTCTTCTCGCTCTTATTTGTGTATGTTAGCCACCATACTTGCTTAGCCACTGCTGCAACCTCACCACTTTACCCTTCCTTTCCCATTAAGCTTTGCTAGTCTTGATACCCATGGTAATGGGATTGCTGAGTCCTCGTGGCTCACAGATTACTACAACAACAGTTGCAGGTACAGGTTATGTGATGATCATGACGCGAGAGCGATGTTTGCTTGTTTTGGAGTTCTTCTTCTGCTTCTTCTTCGATCTGGGGATAGGTTCCAGGTCGGCAGCCTGGGCTAGTAGGGTGGATGTCGTTTGAGTTTCTGTTTGTGTTTCATCCGTAGTTGGATGGTGCTGTTATGTATGATATATTGTTGTATTCGTGTGGCATTGTGTGCCTCTTGTATGTACCCCCATCTATTATGTAATGTTGATGTAATGATATCCACCTTGCAAAAGCGTTTCAATATGGGGTTCTATCCTTGGTGAGACCTTCGAGTCTCTTTAGGATAGTATCGCATATTGGGCGTGACATCTTGTTATTGGAGTAGTAGGGTTATTGTTTCAGATTCATCATGATAGTAGTGTTATGCTATCCTCGGAGTATTTTGAGATGATGATACTATGCTTGGATTATTTAATGGATATTGCTAGGACTTGGATTATAGTTTGATGGTTGACATCGGAGTATCATATATCATGGTTATATTTTGGGGGATAAATTCCCTCAGTAAGTTGGTCAGATGCCGCCGAATCGAACTTTTCTAGTGCAACCACATTTGCCGGTATGGTACGGCCCTAATGCGGTCTATTGTCGTGCCTCTCGCTGGTGCCTCTAACGAGGGAAGGTTATGGGCGCACGCTACCCTGATCAGGTAGGCGGACATAAGCCTTGTGTGCCCGTTGTTTGAGTTTTTTGATCCGTGTCCCCGTGTGGGACGGGCCACGATGGTGGTCGATGTGTCTTGAGGTAGACACGGGGCCACCCATGACTTAGCCCAGTGGGGAGTGAGTCGGAGTGGCCGGGAGAGTGTCATGGCAGTAGATCGGTTTTGTCGGAACACCGTTGGTCCACCCGAATGGGAGTGCGAGGCCATGGGTTCTGTGGTGTGGGTACGGTGCGCTACCTCTGCAGAGTGTATGTTTATTCTATCGATAGCCGCGTCCTCGGTCATGTGCATGGGTTCGTACTAGGGTACACCGTTCGATCAACACTCACATGAAGGAATGACTTATAGGCGATGGATATGTGGATATTTGGAGCAGTACAGATTGGCCATTCATTGGTCAGGTTGTGATCGCCGTAAGGATCACGAGCCATTTATTGGTCGGGTTGTGATCACCGTAAGGATCACGGGCCATTTATTGGTCGGGTTGTGATCGCCGTAAGGATCACGGGCCATTTATTGGTCGGGTTGAGATCACCGTAAGGATCACGGTTACAGTTTGGTTTTGATCATGAGGTGATCGAGATGGTATATTGCTTGGCCGGTTAGCTAAGAGAGATATGGTTATGGAGATCGGAGATGGTGATTTATAAGTATTGTAGTAGTTTCATATTATGCTTAGGATATGTTGTTATATCATGGTAGCTATTAATTTAATTAACCTACTTAATGTTATGTTGTTGTTTTGCCTTGATGTTTTTGGTTGTTGTGAGCTTGCAAGTACATTCAATGTACTGACCTGGCATGTCATGCCAGATTGCAGGTGATGCCGTGATTGCTTGATTGCTTGTCGTGGTTTTCATTCGTGCGAGCTAGATCGTGTCCTAGCCAGAGTCCTTGCAGAGTCGAGTTCACCACCTTCATCGTTGTTCCGCTGCTAGAAGATTTCCGCCACTACGATTTGTTTCGCTGCTAGCATGGAGCAAGTGTAGTATCGCAGGCGCAGTGTCGCCATGCTGATGTGAACCTTTGTAACATCAGACCTTTGTATTTATTCTTGTAATAAGAGCTGATTTGTTCTATGTCAAGCAGTGCCATATTCTAGAGACTTCTCCTCGATCTCTTGGCTGGAATACGGGGCGTT
The DNA here is from genome assembly GCF_018294505.1 of Triticum aestivum. NCBI lineage: Eukaryota > Viridiplantae > Streptophyta > Magnoliopsida > Poales > Poaceae > Triticum > Triticum aestivum. The sequence goes on from NC_057807.1 coordinate 370,753,109, forward strand.
CCGGTTTCTCTGAGCCGGGGTGCCACAGCCACAATGATGATCCACACAACAACAAAAGGCTAAGTTATATTAACTTTGAGTAATTCTTCCTTTTTATGAGGTTATCAGCTGTCAAGTTCTTCAAGGGGCTAGTCTGCCGTTTTGCTGTGCCAAATAGGCTCATCACCCGCAATGGCACGCAGTTCACAAGCCGCACCTTCATGCGGTACATCCAAGACCCAGGAGACAAGGACAAAGACTTTTGGACAAGCTACACAAGTGCAGAAGACGTTGGATTGATGAGTTGCCGACGGTTCTTTGGTGAATCAGAAAGACACCAAATCAAGCCAGACACCCTTCTCCCTCATATACTGGGCAGAAGCAGTTCTCCCCATGGAACTCACATACGGGTCACCTCGAGTGATTGCTTATGACGAGCTTGAGCAAGAGCGGTTGCAGCAAGATGATGCAACGCCCCTTGAGGAAGATCGTCTTCGAGCGGCTGTGCGAGCGCCATGCTACCAACAAGCCTTGCGCCGCTACCATAGCCGCAAGGTTCATGCCTGAAGCTTTGAGGAAGGCGACTTTGTTCTTCGGTGCATTAAGTTGGCCAAGAATTCCAACAAGTTGATGCCCAAGTGGGAAGACCCTTATCTGTTAATACGAGTCACCAGGCCTGGCGCAGTCCGCCTGGAGATTGAAGATGGTATTCTGGTGAGCAACTCCTGGAACATCAAACATCTTCGCAAGTTTTACCCATAAGGCACGATTGCCGGGCCCCCCAGCAGACCACTTTTTCTGCAAGCCTTGCCGGCAAGGCATGTAACCCTTTGTACAAAGCAAGGCGCAGACCCTGAGCAATAGATAAATAAATGAAGCGTTGGCGCCCTAAGTTTTAGCATGCATGCTAGGTCGAGTTTCTCTCTCTCTCTCTATGTGTTAGGGTTGATAGTGCTTAGCAGCGACTAACTCCTAGCACAGATGTCGAGTGCGCATCTCTCTGTCCCTTCCGGTCCTTTTTGGTTCATAGGCTGCCCAGGCGTTTCTGCCAAACCCTTTGAAGGAAAGGAGACAGACCGGCGTCTCGACCCCGGCAAGATAAGGTTGCCAGGGGCTGCAAATTCAAGTATCCAACCACAGCAAGCCAAGGTTGCCGGGGGCTATATACTTAGATAAGGCTTTTGTCCCATGCTATGTACTTCCATACGGAACTTGGACGTATGAAACTTCGTTCATTCCTATACCACTATGTCCCTCTCTCCCGTGCCCAAAAACCCTTCATTGGGCCAGAACTTGGTTGTAGTGCGATGGGAAGGAAACAAAGGAAGGGCCTAATCCTACTCCGCAACTACCTCCGCCAAGGGCATGAGTGTGGACGAGCTATGGAGCGGGAGGACGACATGGTCTGTTACTGGGTGACGATGTTTATCTTAAGATGACAAGGACTCGTTCCTTAGTGAGCCTTGCTCACGCACAAAAGAACCCGACAAGCACCATTTTCTTCATCAATACGTTGGTAACAAGTACAATTTATACGGAATGTAAACATAAGCAAGGAATTGCAAAGTCTAAATTCGACAAGTGCCCGCGGGCTTAAGATTTAAAAAAAAGATAAGGTGCCCGTAATCCCTTTCTTGTCCCTCTCCTCAGGAAGTGGACCGGGATAGCAGGAGGTAAAAAGTGTGCCTAGGCGAGATACGAGCAGCAGAAGACACCAAGAGAACCTCCCGACGGTCATCCAGAAGAGGGCTGGTGATGACGGTGCCTGGGAAGAAGCTGGAAGATGAGGCAGCGGTCCACCAATACGAGACGAAGGTGTCGATGCCATCGTACTCCGACTTGACGGCCTGCCACCCGCCTTCTTCGTCCTCTCCAGTCTTCCAGCGCCAACCACCAAAAGCGGCGACCCCGAGAAGTTCAAGGAGCTGGCTTGGGAAGCCACCGCCAAGAACTACCCCCTGGCAAATTGCTCTGCCGGGGGGAAGGCCAGGTGCAGACGATGGTGCTGCTGGCATTGCCCAGGGACGGTGTGTCCGACACCTAGTCGGGCACGTCATCCTCCCGCCCGCTACCCCTGTCGTCGCTGTCGCTGTCCTCCTCGCCACTGTCGCTCGAGGAGGAGCTCTCATCGTTGGTCGAGCTCTCCGCACAACACCGTAACCTGTGTCCCGAGCGCCCAAAGACCTTGACAGAGAGCATGGCGCTCTCCACTAGTTTGAAATGGAGAACGTGCCCCTTCATCAAGCAGTGGGTGCGTGCGAAGGTTTTCCAACCCCGGCAAAGGAGCATTACATGAGGGACGGGGAACCTTGTGTTCACCCACATGTCGCCATTGCTACACCCCTTCATGTGAAGCCTCAGCCTCGGCATCTGGTCGATCTCCAGCACCCTTGCGAATGCCTCGGGAAGGCGGAGGCGGCTACGCGGCGGCTCGCGCAACTACAAGATGAACTCCAGCGTCGTGTCTCCGACATGGCCGCTCAACAAGGTAAGAGGAGATGGAGGCGGAGAAGGTGGCGCCATGGATGTCCCCCTTCCACACCCACCTCTGCCTCGACCACCTTGCTGACCGTGACCCCGTCCAGTGCCTCCGCCTTGAGCATCTGGCTCTTCCTTAACCGTTGCGACTTTCTGGCGGGAAGAAGATCTAGCCGCCTCCACAGAATGACGACCACGACCGCGTCCTCTCGGCATGGTGATGGATGGAGGATGGGAAAGGAGAAGACACGAGAGGATGCCTCTCCACCTCCTCCTGGACCCCTTTTTATAGCCAAACCAAGGAGACTGAAGGCTGGTTTTGCGCCTCTGAAGAGCCCTTTTGAATCCTACTCATTAAAGCCACTAACAACGAGTGAGGCTATCAACCGCCCTCCCCGCGCCAATCAAAGGCACATGGGTATCGACTATGGTGCGCCTTCCCATATCCCATGCATCCATCACCTACCCCATGCCATGCATGCGGCATACGTGGCGGAAAAGGCGGGCATGGTAGAAAGTGTGGAACGGTGGCTCCAAGATTGAGGAAGGCAAGGAGAGTAAATGAGCAGCAGCCCCGCGATTTCCCCCTCTTTTTTTGAGGTAGGTGCGGGCCGCCTCTTTACTATTCACCATGGGGTGACGCAAGCATGCTGCGATCACTCCACGCATGACCCCCACGTCACGCGCTCAACGCGGGTTGTGGGGAAGCGCAACTAACAGCAAGATCGTGGCGGTTCACCTCTGCCATGCCCGCCCGCACACTACTTTGGGCCTGTCCCAACTACGCCTTGCGCTTATGAGTGGCCCAGGCCCGGGGGCTCCTGTCGGAGTACAAAAGTGTGGGTACTTTTGTACCCCTTACTTGTGCACGGACGGTCACAGCCACCTTTACAGTAGGGTTTGGCAAAGCAGAGGAGGATGTCAGAAGGCAAGACGGGAGCAAAGAATATCAAAGAAGACGCTCAAAGTGACAAGCAGTAGGAGGCTGGCAGGGCCACGCCCGGCAACGAGCCTTGCCGAGGCGACCTGCAAAGCCCCCAGCAAGCTCCTTACCGGGGCAGCTTGCGAGGAGACCAGCAGGGCCACCACGCTTGGTGTTGAGAGATCTGAAACCATCGACAACGTTGAGACCAAGATTTGGAGAGCACATGCCTGGTAGCATGTAGCCCCTCACGAAGATTGGCAACCCACGAATCCACGTGGGATCAGATGACGAAGACCCCCGGCAAGACCCTTGCCGGGGACAACTCCAAGGCCCCCGGCAAGCCTTGCTGAGGACGATCGCTAGGCCGCGGCCGGACTCGCGCCCGACAAGGTTTCGCCACTTCACCACCACTCCAATGCGACGATAGGCATGCCAGCTAAGCAGACGCCTGCGTGGTGGCATGCACATCTTCATGGAAGCCTACCATTTCGCCAACACAGCAGCTGGTTGGCCAGCGTGGCACTGCATGCCTCGTCAGCCCGGACGCTTGGCGAGGCGAGGAGGAGCGGCGAAGGATGAGATGCCATCTGTTGCCGTCCCCAATAAAGCGAAAGGACACGCAGGCAACGCGTTAAATGCGCTTGTCCTACGTTGACCGAGCGATAAGCTCGTACCACTATAGCTTTCTACCTCCTGTGTCCCACTGTGGCAACCCCTTTGTGTATAAAAAGAGGCTCGAGGCATACAGAGAGAGGATTCGGACTTTTGGACAAATCACAAGTCGTAGCTAGTTCAAGAGCTCAAGAAAACACATATAGCCAGATATAGCAGGACTTGGGTATTACGCATCTTCGCGGCCTGAACCTGGATAAAAATCCTCTAACGGCTCGACCTGCTCTTCGTGCAACTAATCCCCCGCCGAACATAGAAGGGATCCTTCTGACCCCGTAGGTGATCGGTTTCCCCGACATACTTCCCTTTGTCCCTCAAATCCAATGTGAGGTCTTGGCTGATGCACCTGCCGGAGATCTCTATTTCATCGTGGGCAGACCTATGCCATGAGTTCATCGGTGCCTTCACCGGTGGCCACCAGGAGCTGGGCCGACCCAGCGATCTGCAACTTCTCCAACAGAAGGAAGGAGAAACCCTCCGTAAGTATTTATAGAGATTCAACAAAGTTCATAAAAACATTCCAAATATCCATCTAGCAGCTGTGATAGTTGCCTTCCAGTCTAATGTGTGCGACCGTCGGAACCGTTCCAAGATGAATGTATGGTTGCCCAAGACTATGAAGGAGCTGTACATCCTAGTGGATAAGTGTGCCCGGATGGAGGAGGGAAGGAAGTTTCTCGGAGAGTAAGATTGCATCAATGTTGATTCAGATGATGATGATGAATCAACCAGTCATAAGAAAAGCAAGAAGCGCAGTAAGAAGCGGAGGGATAAGGCAGTGTGGACTCTTTAAGGATCGGGCACCCCTAGTACCAGCAAGATCGCCAAGGCTGAAGTCCTCGGCGAGGAGACTGTCGTGTGTGCTGATTGCCGGGAAGCTGTGGCTGCCGAGAAGGCCAGGAAGGGCGATGGGCCATACTGCAAGATCCATCTGACCAAAGGCCACGACCTTCAAGAATGCTATCAGGTTGAGCAGTTAGTCAAGACGCAGAGAGCAGAGTATGAGAAGCGTGATAAGGAAAAGAGTTAGAATGTCGCTGGAGGTAAGGGATGAGGTGGTGAAGCAAATTGCCTCGGAAAACCCTTCCGGAGTAAAGGAAAACCTACCAGGGGCCAGGAGAAAGAAGCCTATGATGATGAGAGTGATAGAGGGGATGGCAAGGAAACCACTGACCAAGAGTTATAGAAGGCCACTGGCGCCCTGTGCGTTGATGGGGGTGCATCTTTGCACACCTCTCACCACCAGCTCAAGCAGTGGGCACGAGAAGTCAATGCCATGGAACCAGCACCAGAGGCCCGGAAGCCGATGAAATGGTCCCGTACACCCATCATCTTTGACGAAGAGGATCATCCTAGTCGTACCTCTATGGTAGGGAGCCTACCATTGTTGGTTTCTCCAACAATTCACAACCTCAAGGTCACGAAGATGCTGGTGGATGGTGGGGCCGGACTGAATCTGATTTTCCCAGCAGTTGTCAGCAAGCTTCAGATAGTAGAGGAAGAGCTAGAGGTTACCGACACGTTTCAAGGAATTAATCCTGGCAGGAGTCATCCTAAGGGAAAGATCACGTTGCCGGTGACGTTTTGGGGAGAACTGAACTACCAGACTAAGAAGAATGTATTTGACATAGTTGATCTCCCCCTTTCGTACAATGGGATTCTTGGACGCCCGGCTTTGGCTACATTCATGGCGGCGACCCACTATGCCTACAACACACTGAAGATGCCTGGGCCGCTAGGAGTCCTCACCATCCCGTCATATGAGGAAGATGCCCTCATTTGTGTGGACAAGATGTACCAGGGCGTGGTCGCAGCAGAGGCAGCGATGGCAATAGTTCCTACCAAGGAAATCAAAGGAAAGAAGAAGGATTGTAGGACCTCCGGCAAATAGTTTGAGAAGCATGCCCCCACCGAGTGCACGACACCCATGGACGATGTGCCAGAGTGCTCACATAGCAAGAGATCCAAGGTTGCTGCTCCACAAGTGAAAAAGGTCCCGGTAGGGCTGGCTGGCGTTGATGGTACTTTCACCATCAGCACCACCCTTGATAACAAATAGGAAAGCACGCTCGTTGCCTTCCTGCGGGCGAATATCGATGTGTTTGCTTGGCAACCATCTGATATCTTCGGTGTTCCCAGGGAGGTAATCGAGCACCACCTTGATGTCTGCTCACACGCCAGACGTGTTAAGCAGAAAGTGCGGAAGCAGGCCTTGGAGAGGCAACAGTTTATTGCGGAAGAGATCAAGAATCTTGAGGCAGCTAGTTTGGTCAGAGGAGTGCTACATCCCACTTGGCTAGCAAACCCAGTGGTGGTCCGGAAGGCAAACGGGAAGTGGAGGCTATGCATTGATTTCACATATCTCAACAAGGCTTGCTCGAAGGACCCATTTTCCTTGCTGCGTATTGATCACATTGTGGATTCCACTTTAGGCTATGATTTCCTCTCATTTCTGGATGCCTATTCAGGATATCACCAGATCTTTATGTCTAAAGAAGATGAGGAGAAGTCATCGTTCATCACTCCATGTGGAATGTACTGCTTTTCCGCATGCCATTCGGATTGAAGAACATTGGGTCCACCTTTGCAAGGGCAGTCCAGATTGGTTTTGAACCTTAACTGCACAGAAACATTAAAGCTTATATGGATGATATTGTGGTCAAAACCAAAGACAAAGAAACTCTTACCCAAGATTTGGAGGAGATGTTTGCAAATCTGCGCAAGATCAACTTGAAGCTCAAACCAGAGAAATGTGTATTTGGTGTTCCCTCCGGCAAGCTACTTGGGTACTTTGTGTCCCACAGGGGAACCGAAGCTAATCCCAACAAGATTAAGGCCATTGAGCAGATCCAAGCGCCAAGGACAGTTAAGGATGTGAGGCGCATGACGGGATGTATTTCCGCGCTAAGCAGGTTCATCTCCAAATCTGTCGAGCGTGCCCTGCCGTTCTTCAAGATTTTGAAGAAGGCAGGTCCCATGAACTAGACTCATGAAGCAGATGCAGCTTTGCAAGAGTTGAAGGCCTACCTGTCTTCTGTGCCTACCCTGGTTGCTCCCAAACCCCAGGAGCCGCTGTTGTTATACTTGGCGGCAACCGACCAAGTGGTTAGTGTAGCCTTGGTAACACAGCGAGAAGTGAATGAGGAAGAGAGTGAGCAGAGACCGACAGAGTTAGATAAGGATCCGGACAGTAGTGGACACGACAATGAGGGCAACCCCAAGGATGTGGCAAGGAAGAAAGTGGTGCAGCGCCTAGTGTACTTCGTCAGCTCCTTGTTACACGGGGCTAGATCGAGGTACTCTGGCATGCAAAAGTTGATTTTTGGTCTCATCATGGACTCAAGGAAACAACGCCACTACTTCCAAGCCCATGAGATCATGGTTGTTACTCGTTTCCCGTTGCAACAGATACTCCAAAACCTAGAGGCCACCGGCAGGATAGTGGAGTGGGCTTTCGAGCTATCCAGCATTGGTTTGAAGTTTGAGAACACATCAACTGTCCAGAGCAGGGCATTGGCAGAGTTTATTGCAGAATGGACGCCAACCCCTGATGAGGAAATGACATAGATAGTTATTCCCAGCAAGGAATCACCCCAAGAATGGATTATGTATTTTGATGGTGCTTTTTCCCTGCAAGGTGTAGGGGCTGACGTGCTTCTTGTCGCCCCCTCCGGGGAGCACTTGAGGTACGTCATCCAAATGCATTTTGGCCGGGAAGAAGCCACCAACAATACAACAGATTATGAAGGGCTCCTTGCCGAGCTCAGGATTGTAGCAGAATTGGGAATTAAGAAGCTGATCATTCAATGAGATTCGCAGCTAGTGGTGAGACAAGTTAACAGGGATTACCAAAGTCCATTGATGGAGGCATACATCAAGGAAGTGAGAAAATTGGAGGAGCTCTTTGACAAATTACAAACAGAGCACGCACCCCGTGTGGAAAATAGCATAGCTGATCATCTATCGAAGTGTGCTACACAGAAGCTTCCTGTGGAACCAGGAACTTTTGTTCTCCATCTTACTCAGCCTCTGTATCCCCAGCAACAATGGCCCGGAAGAGGAGAAAGTTGGACACCAGTAAGCCTCTCCCGGTAGAGCCATTCGCTCCCGGTAGAGACCCTGCCGGAAACAACTCCTCGCAGCCTGCTGGACCACCCCCTCCAGCCAGGCCCATGGACCCCACGTACGAGGCTGGTGCTCCCACAGCAGAGGAGGTGCCACTAGTCCTCGTTGCCGAGCCTCAGGCCCCAACTTGGGCAAGGCACATTGTTCACTTCCTCCAGACCGGAGAGCTTCCCGATGATCAAGAAGAAGCTGAAAGAGTAGCCTGGAGGGCCAGTATGTATCACTTTATCAATGACACTCTGTACAGAAGGAGGCCCAATTGTGTGAAATTAAAGTGCGTCTGCCGGAAAGAAGGAAAGGAACTGCTTGGCTGAGATACACAAATGAATGTGCGGCTCCCACATTGGATCAAGGGCATTAGTTGGGAAAGGATTCCGGCAAGGATTCTATTGGCCCACAACCCTCCAAGATGCGCTCGAGCTAGTCACTAATTGTGAAGCCTGTCGGTTCCATTCCAAGAAAACCCACCTGTCTGCCCAAGCGCTTTAGACAATCCCTCTATCATGGCCATTTTTGGTCTGGGGACTCGATATCCTCGTCCCCTTTCCCCGAGCAATCAAGGGCTTTGAATTCTTGTTCGTTGCCATCGACAAGTTTACAAAGTGGCTGGAAGTGACTACTGTGAGAAAGGTGACTGCTCAGTCAGCTATCAAGTTCTTGAAAGATCCGGTGTGTTGTTTTGGAGTTTTGGCAAGGATCATCACCGACAACGGCACCCAGTTCACGAGCCGTGCCTTCATGCAATATGTTCATACCCTTGGATGCAAAATCTCATTTGTCTCTGTGGCACACGCTCGGAGCAATGGACAAGCTATGAGGGTGAATGCTGAAGTGCCGCGTGGACTCAAGACAAGAAGCCTTGATACGCTGCAGAAGCACGGCAGGCGGTGGATCAAGGAGCTGCCAGTGGTTCTCTGGTCCCTCAGAACGACACCAACCCGAGCCACCAGGCAGACTCCCTTCTCCCTGGTCTATGAGGTAGAAGCAGTTATCCGCACAGACATTTATGGGTCGCCTCGAGTACTTTCTTACGATGAAGTTGTGCAAGATCAGCACCGGCGTGACGATGCTGTGCTACTCAAGGAGAACCGTCTATGGGCTGCTACGCGTGCTGCATGCTATTAGCAAGCCCCGCGTCGCTATCATAGCCGCAGGGTTCATGCCCTGTGTTTTGAGGAAGGTGACATTGTCCTTAGGCGCGTTCAGTCCGCCAAGGGTACACACAAGTTGTCACCGAAGTGGGAAGTCCCTTACTGTGTAGTGCTCGTCACCAGGCCCGGCGTAGTCCGTCTGGAGACCGGAGATGGCACTCTATTGCAAAACTCATGGAATATTGAGCATCTCCGCAAGTTCTACCCGTAAGGCGCGAGGCTATCGGGCCCTTCCCGGCAGCCACGCATTTGTACAGGCTTTGCCTTAGCTGCATGTAACCCCTTGTATAAAGCTGGGGCGATGACCCCATGCAAGAGAAAACAAAGAAGCGCTGTAGGGGGCCCAACATAGATTCCATGCATGCATGAGCATTCTAGACCACTACACAAGCATTTCATGAGCACCTGCATATGCATATAAATAGGATCGCATCCTGCATTCATTCTCATCTGCATGGAGCTGCAGGTTCTTGTCGTCAACCTGGCTTCGACAAGGGGTTGAGAAGGTTGCTCGTTACTATGATCTCCGGCAAGCCAAAACAGATCAGTTCTACCTCTTGTCCATTCGTGTTCTATAAGCTATAACTTAGGCATTAGAAAACCTCGTCGCCTTTTATTAGACTTAGGTGCTCCCATTCCTGACTCGAACACATCTTCGATCAAGATGGTCGCAGTGTCCTTTGGTAAAAGCAAGTTAGCGTGGGGCTGGTCCCTTTGTCTGTTACCCGATAGATGTGGCTCTCCGGTAGACAAAAAGGGTACCAATAAGGTAGCCTGTCGGGAAAAACTCGTTTATCTACACTAAAGAGGCATCTCACCTTTGCATGGACATATATATGCACGGGTTCCCGACAAGGTTTATCTTTTTCATTAACATGCTGACACAATTACAAGCATTACATAACACAAACATGGACATGAGAGATTCCATTATTTGAATTAAAATTTGGCAAGTGCATGCAGATTTAAGATTGAAAAAAGATAAGTGCCCCATGATCTCCTCTTTTCGTTTTCCCTCCCCCAGGCACTACGGTGGAAGGAGGAAAAGGCGAGAAAAGCACCCAGACAGGAACCTGTCCCGGTCCCTGTCGCGGCCTGCCCGGAGGTGGCCGAACGAGACAGGAGCTGGCAAAGGTGTGGAGGAGAAGCATAGGAGCAGGGCAGAGGGCCCCCGGATACCGCCGCCAGCAAGAAGACCTGAATCGAGCCCTGGTGGGGCCATCCGCAGAGGCTGAGTCGGGAGATCACTGGAGGAAAGAAGGAGGCACCAGGAAGACCTCCCTCCCCGGCTATAGTCATAAGAGGACGGAGTGGATGGTGCCGGGGAGGGAAGGAAAGGATGGAAGACGAGGCGACATGTTGTTGGTCAGAGGCGAAGGCATCCACGCCATCGTACTCTGACTTGGCCCTCAACCACTCGCCACCTCCTCCTTCCCTCGTTTTCTCTCCATCACCACCGCTCCCGGGAAGCACCAAGACTCCAGCCCGATTCCCCCTCTGGAGAGATAGCGAGTGGCCAAGACGGCCCAAGGGCTTGAGGCGTGCTGCTCCCCTCCTTGGCGGGTAGGAAGGCGCACCCCTCGTTGACATCAACCCCAGTTCCAAGGAAAGGGACCGTACTGGGATTTCCAACAATCCCAAGCCCTCCACCTTGGGCTTGGACCAAGCTCACTCCTTGAGCGCTAACACCATCGCTCAACATCATCAACCCAAAGCTAAAGCATGGGGGGCAGCCCCAGGCTCTCCCTTCCGGCATACTCAAGATGGGGAAAGACAGAGGAGAAGGAGGGTGCAGTTGGATGCCTCCACTCCTCCCCTGCTCTTCCTTTTATAGGCGAGCGAGGGGCTGGGGGCTGGTTCCGCAATGGGTGACCACCGCCCTCCTCCACCAATTCAAGGAAGCCGGATCCTCGCCATTATGCTCTCCCACACAACGCGCCTCCGTTACCTACCCTGCGTGATGCATGCAGCATACGTGGCTAAGGATAAGGGCGTGGTGGGAAGAGTGAATTGGCAGTTTCTACATCGTGCATTAAAGTCATTCACGGGCTATTACTGGAGCAGCCCCAACACTATTAGGTTTGCACGACGTGCGGGGAAACCGAAAACTGGCCCAAAATCAAGACTAATGAAGAAGCAAAGAAGATCTCAGAAGACCAACCTCTTCAGCAGCTCTGCCTGTGCACTTGTTAGGCCCTACTCCGACGACGCTCAGCAGCGTGTTCGGGGCAGGCTCAGGGGCTTCTGTCGGTGAAATAGACCCTGGGTCTATTGCCCTGACTATGCACAGGTACAAGATCAAGATTGAAGCACCAGTCCAAGACGAAGTACAAGAAACCAAGAGACTCGAAGAACCAACAAGCAGGCCAAAGGGACCAAGACCAAGCCAGAAGAACAAGATGTCATCACGAAAGAGGCCTCCCTTGCCGGGCAGGTGAGCCCGGCAAGGGGCGAGGCCACCTCCAGAAGGAGATGACCAAGGCATCCCAGCAGGGCCTGCCAGGACTGTGGAGGCCAGATCACCTCCCCGACCACTCCACCATGGATCACGTCATCGATCAGCGTGGTGTCAATCCGCAGAGTGATTAAGTGGCAGCCATTCGCCACATGGCAGCCACTTTCTACTGAGAGAACCCACAGATTACACCCGTCGTATGATGTGTCAGGCAAGCACACGTGGAGATGGCAAGATAGCCCGACAAGACTTGTCAGGCAACCAACGACGTGACGCTAAGTGGCGCATTAAATGTGCACTGTCAGCCTGCAGAGTTAGGTATGATAGCACTATTTGCTATCTTATCAGTGTCTAATGACTAATGTACCACTGTGGTGACCCCTTCACCTATAAAAGGAGGCCCATGGCGACGGTTGGAGAAGTTGGATAGTTGGATCACTCGCACCCCCGTACGCGTGTAGTTGCTGCAGCCCTGAGGTAACCCTTGCCGGGCAAGTGCACTGCGCACCACCACTAATTTCCACCATCAATCCACCAAAGCAGGAGTAGGGTTTTACACCTCGCAGCGGCCCGAACCTGGGTAAAACCGCCCATGTGATCTCTGCCGCGCTGCCCCATGTTGGTCTGCTCTTTGTGCAACATGACTCCCCCTGCCGAACCATTAAGGGGCCGTCCTGGTCCATAGGTGGTCGTGGTTTCCTGTGACACCGAGCAGTAGTACCGCTCCTAGGCAGTAGTAGTACCGCCTACAAGCGGTAGTACCGCTCGAGGGGAGCGGTAGTACCGCCCAAGGCGGAGGACGGCGGTCTGACTACTGTCGCTGCTAGATCTGGTACTATCGGGGGGGTGCCAAATTCAAAAATACTCCTACCAATCATCAATCCAACTAGTCTAGACGCCTTAAACATCCTACTCATGCCTCGATTTGAGCAAAAATCGAAAAATGCCAAGACTATTGCCCCCAACAGCCTAGATCCAAAAACTAGAAGCAACGAGGAGAAGAACGGGGGCAATAGCAGCATCCATCACTACAAAAAAGACACATCCGTGACATTTTGGGCCGAAAGAATTTTTTTCCTGTCATACGTATGACACTTCTAAGATGATAATTGTGACAAAACTTGGTATCATCATAGATGTTGGTGGGCTCCTACTTCTATTACAAAAAATCATGACAGAAAATGGGCTTTTCGTCCTGGGCGGGCCGGAGACGCAACTGCATGACATTCTTTGGGCCGTCCATGACAGAAAAAACCATGGTACAAGCGAGGGCGAGGAAAATTTTGGGGAGTTCCCGGTTACGATGGGTGGTCGCGGGCCGAGCGATGCGCGTTTCTCTCGTACATGTACGCGCGTGTGTGCAAGGCGTTGGCTCTAATTGAACCCGAGCGAGGCGTTGGGCTCTAACTAAACCCAAGTGATTGCACTACAGGCTACGCGTTACTGAACCCGAGCGATCGATCGATGGCTGTTAACTGAACCCGATCGAGCGATTCCTTCGGTACTGCTGCTAACTGAAGCCGATTGATGCTGCCTCTGGATGGACAGTGAGCGTTGCGGGTGGGGGGGGGGTTGGATGAACAGTGAGCGGTGGGGGTGGATGAACAGGACCCTGTGAAGTTGCTTCTGGATGAATAGGACCCCGATCGATCGAGCCGGTTGGGGCTAGATGAACAGGACCCTGTGGAGGGCTGGATGAACAGGACGACCCCATGGAGGGCTGGATGAACGGTAGATGGTGGAGGGGTGGTTGAACAGTAGCCGGTGGAGTAGCGCGCGGTGGAGGCTGGATGAACATGAGCCCGTGGAGGCTGGAGGAGGTCGATGGTGGAGATGCATAGTATCCCGTGGAGTCCCATTTCGCGGTATGCCACACCCCTCCCGATGAACAGGACCCTCGTTTCGACCGTAGCGCTCCAACACAAGTCTGTTTCGTCCGTTTTGCAGTACGCCACACCCCTCCCGATCAAGAGAACCCCCGTTTCGACCATAGGAGGTCTGTTTCCTCCGTTTTGCGGTAGGCCCGACCCCTCGCGATGAACAGGATCTCGTTTCGAACGTGGCCGATCGAACACAAGGCCGTTTCCTCCGTTATGCGGTACGCCAGGCCTCGTTTCCATCGCTTGTTCCGTCCAAGCCCTCCCGATGAAGACGATGACGCATTCTGTTCCAACCCATCCGGTTGGCTCCCCATGAACACGACGATGATGCTGTTTCTCCGTTCCGACCCAGCCATGTACACGAGCCCTGGCCGTACGTATGCGCGAGTAGGCGTTTGAGACCCCACACGTATGTACATACGTGGCCATATTTTATTTGTTGCACCCTGGCAGTTGTACGTACGTGTACATGCTACGTGCGCGCCTCTACTACAACACGTTCACACCTCTACTACGACACGTGTGCGCCTCTACATCAACCAGTATGTACGTACACATTCGCGACCAGAATGACAACGCTACGTATGCTTCGACCAGGTGGGTCTCGACTGTCACGCACTTCCTTGCGTCCAAAGATGTAGCTGGTGGGTCCCAGCAGTCAGGGGGGCGAATCATTTTTTTTGCCCGGACGCACTTCCTTGCGTGCGAAGGTGTAGCTAGTGGGTCCCAGCAGTCAGGGGGAAAACATTTTTTTTGCGAAATACGGTGGCCCGTCTAGTGGGTCCGTGCTGTCAGGTGGAGGAATAATTATTTTGCGCGTAATAAGGAGGCACTTCCTTGTGGCTGCCATGGACCCAGCTGTCATCCTCTCCACATACAGTACTCTTCCGATGGAAGTCATTCCTTGACCACATTGACCATGCCGCACGGAGAGCACCACGGCAGTGGACGATGGCGAGGCCTAGGAAGGGGCCGACACGGAGCCGGGGAAGACGCGACAGTGGAAGCCCGCGCGGAGAGGAGTACGAGGGTTCACTGGTTCGGGTGCGGTGTGTGGCTGCCGTCGTCGCAGGGCCTGGCCAGCGATGGGAATAGTAGGGGCGGTGAGGCCTCCGCGGCAGCACAACGGGCCACGGGAGGCAGGAGTGTGCGACACGACTGGCGCTGCTTTGGACGGCTGGAGCAAGAAGACCAAAGGTTGAAGAAGCACTACTGCCGTTGGATGGACATCATACAGTCACTGGAGTATTGACTAAGTTGACAAAGCCCTCCGTCCCCGTCAACTTAGTAGGCCCACAAGTCAGCCTCCCACCAAGGTGGGTCCCAGCTAGCTAGGGGGGTATTCATTTTTTGTGCGTAATAAGGAGGCACATCCGGTGGGTCCAAGCTGACAGCGGGGGGGAACGTTTTTTCGCAAAATACGGTGGCCTGTCCGGTGGGTCCCAACAGTCAGGGGGGAACATTTTTTCGCGAAATACTGGTTGCCCGTCCGGTGGGTCCCTGCTGTCAGGTGGAGGAAGAATTATTTTCCGCGTAATAAGGAGGCACTTCCTTGCAGCTGCCGTGGACCCAGTTGTCAGCCTCTCCATGTACAGTACTCTTCCGATGGAAGTCAGTCGTTGACCACATTGACCATGCTGCACCGAGAGCACCATGACGGTGGACGACGGCGAGGCTTAGGAAGGGGATGACACGGAGCCAGGGAAGACGCGGCAGTGGAAGCCCGCGCGGAGAGGAGTACGAGGGTTCACCGGTTCGGCTGCGGTGTGAGGCTGCCGTCGCTGCAGAATAACAGGGGGTGTCGGTGAGTAGAGGGATGCCCTGGCCAGCGATGGGAGTAGTCGGGGGCGCTGAGGCCTGCGCGGCAGCACAACCAGCCACGGGAGGAGGGAGTAGGCGGTCCCGTCGGCGCTGCTTTGGCGGCTGGAGCAAGAAGATCAGAGATTGAAGAAACACGATGGTCGTTGGATTGACATCCAACGGTTACGTCTGCTAGAATCGTTTGTTGACGTATGTAATAACTAAAAAAATCTTGCATGCACGTCAACTAAACAGGCCCATAAGTCAGCCCACTTCCTCTTTTTTTGATAATTTATATATAGCTCATGGCAACTTCTTATGCAATTTATTGCAGTCGTTTTTTTGGTTGGCCAGGGCCAATTTCGCATATTTCTATGGGTTCCAAACTATTTTTAATACCGAAATGTCGAGCCAGATTTAAAGTACTTTGAAGATATATTTAAATTAGGTTAATGCCCAGTGAAATAGGAATCTAAAAATGTGAAAAAATTCAGAAATTATAAAATAATTGCCAATTTGCCATCTGTTTTTATATTTACAACCCATTTCGTATTACTTTCAAGATTTGCAGGCGTCTTGAAAGAGTTGCAGCCCATCAGGGCGAGAAAAATAAGTAGGCCTAGATTGGGTATTCTTCAGAAAAAATAAACTGGGCTCATTTTCACAAAGAAAAAAATAGCTGGGCTGGTCACATGGTGAACATAAAATATAAGCCTGGACTAGACGGGCCACAGCCCAGTTCAAACCCTACTCCGTCTCAAGAATAACAAAAAAAATATTGCTCAAGCAGCTATGTCCTAGGTGTCAGCCAATCTTGTGCTGATCTCTTGTCTATTGACTATATACGCTCACAATGTCGTGGGTCCCAGATGTCAAGAAAACACTAGGAGGAAGCATTTTATTTTTCCATACGCTGACGTGGTGGGCCCATACTGTCATCCTCTCCACGTACTACGACCGATTCCTGTTGTTTGTTGACCATGTTGACAACGCGAGAGGGCGGCACCGTGGCGAGCGCACCAAAGCGCGCGGAGGACATCAGCGTTAACGATTTAGGAGACGGTGGGGCGGCGATGCGTGCACTAAGGCGCAGCCAGCCGTGGGAGGCAGAAGCAAGCGGCCCCACCAGTGCTGGTTTGGTTTTGGTGGCTGGAGGAAGACAAGATTGAAGAAACAAGACAGACTGTAAAAGCAGCAGGAGTACTTAACAACCTTAACTGAAACCAGCAGGGGCACTTAACAACCAAAGCTGAAAGCAGTATGAGTACTTATATAGGTTCAACCGTACAAAGCACGCCTCGAACAGTGCTACTTTGCCTACATTTAACCAAGGGTGAGGCCGCCAAGCCCCAGGACAAGGCCCAGGCGCCACCCCGCGCATCCACAACCTTCTGAAAACGGCTTCATCTCGCAATGTGGTCAATAAAAAGGATATTCGCTTTAGAGCCATGGAAAAGCATGAACATAATCTTCTATCCTATTCTCCAAGATGGACAAGCCTTCATTATTTGAGACCACCCATGAATAAGTATCTTTTCACCTCCAAGGGGAATTGAGTAGGTCGACATAAACATCATGTTGTGACCAAGTGCAAGTCTGACCCGACCATGGTCAGGCATCTGTATAGGAACAATAGAGCTGGGAAGTTTCTGTTTCAAGAAGATCATAGCTGTAAAACTGTGTAAAAGCAATAGTTTATGAACAACAAATATAACAGAAAACAGCTCGTACCATAAGATTCTCAACACAGTTGGACCTGTTCAACGAGTGCAGCAGTGGCACACATATCCCACGTGGCCTTCCACCATTGATACGCCCCACAAGGACCTCAAGATGATCTATAAAGTGTAGGAACTTGTGGATGTCGACCCAGTCAACTTCAGTGTCATCAGTAACAACCGAGTTATTACAGAATAACAAACGAGCAGCCTGCTTAACTCTGAAAAAACCTACACGTGCCACCAATTATAAGAAAATATTAGTTAGAAGTAGCATCTTCGTGAGAGATTCGTTGCTACTTCTAAAGTTAAATTGTGATTAGTTAGACAGAATAGGTGGATTAAGAAGTAATCGAGGCAACAAGCAAGAACCAGATACAAAACTAACATGGATGAACAATTGGAACGATGCAGGGGTGGAAAATCGCAGTGAAGATGAGACCAGGTTCTGCTATTTCCATCAACATTCGTGCGCCAACTTTCAGTCTGTAACACTTGAGAAAGTTTATCCAAGTTCAGCCATAAAAAAAGCAGCGATCTTCTTGGTTCATGAACCCAACTCAGAACTTATATCCATGGCTTGTCTTCACTGTGACCATTAAACTAGTGTATTCAGTTATGGCAAGGCCGAGCATCTTGAGTACATGTGTTCTGGCAGAGCAAGGAATACACTGCAGGGAAAATAATATGAGAACACAATGTATTCCCTATCAAAATCTAGAAATAACTTCCTCCTTCACGTCAGTGTTGACCATCGTACTAGTAGTACCTTTTATCCAAATATAGCAATCCAAATTTCCAAATTAGTCGACAGCATGTTCAAAGAAACCCCACCATCCCTGATAGAAAAGAGGATTATAGGAACATACTATGCGCATTTTAATATCATGTGTTAGGATGAGAAGGAACAAGTGTGGCGTCTCGCTGAGGGCGCAGAAACCTATAGGGTACTCGCACTTTGGGCACTTCAAATGAAACACACTAGATTCAGTAGGAAGAAAAATGCATCAACGGCGACGGCTTCCATCCTAGGATTACCTGTGACCAAGGGACTTGGATTTATCGGGGATGGATGAAGAATTCGTACCTGGTTCTCCATGAGAAAACCCTATGCAATCACCGAGAGGGGGTTTTCTCTAAACAAGCAGATGAGGGAGAAGGGGATTCAGGCCCAGTGAAATATTGTCGTTTCGTCCATCCATCTTACTGCTGAAGCTGGAAAGGGGGGGTTTGTGATTTGATGGCTCATTGGGCATTATAGCGGCGCTACGATGGGGGTGTGTCTACCATGCAGTTGTGCACTCTAATTTGTGCATATGTCATGCGGACCCCGTTGCCGGTTGCCCCACATATCAGCGAAAGGAAGTAGAAAGACAGGAGTAACTACTTACACATAAATATATTTTTTGACAGAGAGATACTCCCTCTATAAAGAAATATACAAATCTTTTATATCACAACTTTATACATAAGAAAAATCAAGTTGATGGTGTGCCTGCCATCCTGCAATATAGGTCGTCCGATTTATATCTGACGGATAGGAAGGAAACTATAGCAATTTTGCAAAAGGCACCCACACACCTCTCCACATTTGCAAATAAGGCCTTCCCTCATTCATACTTTTCTCTCACAAGATAAAATACTCATACAAATGCATCTTGATGTTACGTGCAACTCACGGGCATTATGGGATTCAACTTTTTTTATGGGGGTTTAGCTGAGCATATAATACTCAGACAGGCTCACGGTTCTGGACTTTGGGCCGCAGGCCCAACCTGCATGTTTGGGGGCCCATGTGTTCTACCTCAGCACTTTTCATATTGCAAGAAATCGGTACGGTGCTGGTTTTAGATGCTGACGCAAGGCGAATATACAAAATTGAATAAAGCACGACAGCTGTTGGAATGAAATCGAACGACAGTTCCTAACCATTAATCAGAGTTGTAATTCTATCAACGGTATACAATGTGATAAATAATACTGTCGTGCTACTTATACACACAGGACACTTGTTTCACCATGCCAGATTATTACATCAAAATCTCTCGGAGGATAGATCAGTTCGGCAATTGCGTGCTGCTACTGAAGAATTTCAAAGTTGATTTGGACCAGCTCTCCTTGCCGAGAAAGTTCGATTTTGACATCATCCCCTACCGCAAGATATGATTTGGATTTGAACCTTGACCATCCTTTAGCATCAATCATCATGAGACCATCCTTTGTACTTACGGTATATTGAGAAGGTTCATTCACACCAAGGCTGCGCATGGTAAGAGAAACTTGGCCATGGTCGCCTGGATTGTTGAACGACTCCCTCGTTGCTCTAGGAATTCTCTGTTTGCAAACAAGAAGACATACCCAAACAGTTAGATCAACACAGTGAATCATGTGAAACAACATGGAAAGAAAAAGAATGAAGCACTTGGGCGGCCAATGCTTACCAAGAAGGTGGACATTTCGGTTTTTGTAAGGACTTTGGTATATGAAGTGCGAACTGCAGCCCAGTCTGTTGCCGATGCAACTGCATGGGCCGGAGCAGACGCAAGTGCAAGTGTTGGTGCAGGTGCCGAAGCCACTGCTACTGCTGGAGATGGTGCTCCTTGTAGAGCTGGTGCCGGTGTTGGAGCAGGTGCTAATGTCGATGCCCGATCCTACGGTAGATCAGACTGATCTGCTGACGCGGTCGGTGCCCAATCCTCAGCTGGATCAGATTGAGCTGCTGCCGCTGTCAGTGCTAGAGCAACTGCCGGTGCTCGATCCGTTGCTGAAGGTGGTACCGATGTGCAAGACAGCAGCGATCTTGTCTGGTCTGCTATGATCAGCTTTCTAACTTGACTAGGATCCGTGACCGTGATCCAGTTTTTTTTCTTCATTTCTTTTAAACACGAGAATGACTAATTGTGGCGTTTTTGTTAAACCAAACTGCAGTTCATCATAGGGATTCAGCTTGTACTCAGACAACAGACTGATCCAAATTTTTCCAGTTATATAAGTGATGGACAGTGCCTTCGTTACTCACACGACATAAGAAGTGAAACCTGCAAAAATAGCCATCGTAGAGCAAACCAAACGGATTATTCTATGATGAATTTTCACATGGCAAAATCTGCATCATAAAATTGCAGGAAAAGAAAGAAAACATGACATTAAATCAATAAGATTTAGACAGTAAATCAATAAGATTTACTTGATGTGACACGAGTGAATCCTTACCAAGAAATCACTATGTTGAAGTACTAAACAGAAGATTGATCGTACAACTATGGGTGGCATGCAGGGGACCCGCCTACTCCCACAAGCAGGACAGTCCAAAGGTCGTGACAAATCGTATGGACCGAACATTCATGGGACTAGAAATCCTGGTGGGTGCGATAAACCCTGCAATGCATACAGATATTGGAGTGTAACCATAATTGATAAACCGTCCTCACAAAAAGATGATCTGGATACTTCAAAATATACAGACTGAATTAAGTGGACAAACATTAACATAGACCATTCTCAGGACTGACCACACACCAAAAGCAGCAGTACTAATAAACAATACAGGGTTCACAAACACAAATCAAGTACTGAACAATAGTACTTACTACAGACAAGCAAAGTTGCACTAATTAAACTCTATAGACTATTTCTTGCCACCGACCTACGGGATGAACCCCGCATAACTGATTAGGCCATGGACTTCGTGAGAGATGTCTACATGCACCATCACCATCTTGTCAACCTTAGAGAACCAAACAGAGTGGTCTTCCCACTCATAAACATGATGATGAAGACATGCCGCATCAGATTTGTTGGGAAGCTTTACAAGAACCACACCATTCGTAATCGAAGGCACAGCCAGGAAATTGTTGTGGTCAAGTACAACCTCGAGAACACGCCTGACAATAAAGCTATAGGAAAACACTAGTTCAGGACACATGGCGACAAGGACACAGCAGCTGGATAGTTTAGGAGTAGAACTCATCATCAGGTCTTCCAGTTCACACGTCGTGACTTTGAGAACTTCATCTCCACCGCGGACCTGGTTCTAATTCAAACAGAAACCATATTTTATTACTACCTCCGTTCAGAAATATAAGATGATTTTCGATATTATACTCCATATATGACTACATATACGCACAGAAATGAGTGAACAAAACACTAGAAGATGTCTTCAAAGGCATGAGAGCAGAGGGATTACTTGAAATATCCATAACACAAGTTACAGAGGCAAATATACCCTCTTCAAAGTAGCATTGATGTTCATAAAGTACTCCCTCCGTCCCAAAATTCTTATCTTAGATTTGTCTAGATACAGATGTATCAAGTTGATACATCCGTATCTAGATAAATCTAAGACAAGAAATTTGGGACAGAGGGAGTAGTCGAAAGTAATCTATAAGAAATCAGTGTCAACCTCTCGCATGTTTTGGTCAAAATAGGAATTTAGAACCGTCATTTGGCACACTAAAATCACATGCAGATCACCCAAAAAGTTGTACTACCAGTACTAGTACTGCGTATTATATGAAAAAACACGATCAAGATCGAGAAAAAGATCGTCAACAAGAGACATTACCTGGACTTTCTTAATGAGGGATCCTGGAGAGGGGGGCTTGGACAGGGCGATGGCTTTGAGCTTGTCTGTCGTAGTCTCAGCGGGGTGCTTGCGCTTCTTCGTACCATGAGCCTCAACGGTTTTGGCCAGAGCCATAGACATCACGTCGGCCGGTGCTCCAGCGTCCATCCAAGAGAGGAAGCTAAGAGAGAAGAGTGAAAGGAGGAACGAGATGAGGGAGAAGCGAAGCGAGTGGGGGTTTTCTTCAAGAGAGGAAGCTGAGAGAGAAGAGTGAAATGATGGCTGCTTCATCCGTCCAACTTACTGCTGGAAAGTAGGGGGTTTTGTGATTTGACAGCTCATTGGGCATTACTGCAGCGCTTCGATCGGGGTAGTCTACCGTCACTCTACTACGGAGTAATTTAGTGCATGGCTGGTGGACCCAGGTGCTGGCTGTCCCACACGTCGGCGAAAGAGAGTAATTTAGTGCATGGCTGGAGGAGGATCCGCACGGTAGAGCGTGTCCACTATTTTTCTGAAGAAAAAAATGATTACAACAAGCGTTTGCACTCTTACGATGGACGAGTGCGAAACACGGCAGCCACTTGAACATACACGGTGCTCCTACTACTAGGCATGTGCAGTGGTTCATACATCAGTACTACACAATCTTGTTGCTAGTGTAGTAAGATATGACGATAACAAATGATGTTGTGAGCATGTCAACTACTCCTATATGTAACATAATACCGCTTTTTCGACTGTCCGGTCGAGAATGAACGGTGAGATCAATGTTAACAGAAGTAGGTCTACAGCACACGGAGAGTACGGTGCTACAGTACTCCACAAAACATGAACCATATGAAGCATGAATAGTGTTAGGCAGGGTGTATAAAGGGTACACGGGATGGGAGTAAAAGTTCCCTTCTTGACCCACTTTTGGGTGTTTGGCAGAGTACATGAAGGGTGCATGAGTCCACACTAGTAGGTTAACAAAAATACACGAAGAGGAAACAACTATATTGAGATGAGAATGCAACCAAACACACCCACACGCTTTGTGCTACAGTGAATGATCTGCACCGTCTGAGTTTGATCCAACGGTACTGTTGCGCCGAGACATGGACATGCCCATGCAGAGGGCACCTAAACACCATCGAAGTCCCTCTGCTTCTCGAGGCACATGACATTTGTGATGCAGGGTGCAACCGCCCGTAGAGCCCGCTCCCGGTTGACGGGAGCCAACTCGTCAAAGACGGCGTCCGATGGCACGAATGGATTCCGGTGACGGAGCCCTGAAAGGATTCGCCCTGCAACGGCGACGGCAGCCCGCAACCCCTCCTTGTCCAGCTCAGCCCCCACTATCGCGCGGAGACGTCTCAGCTCCTCCGAGATATAGGTGAAGAAGGAGACCAGGTCAGGAAGCCGTAGCTCGTTGAAGTAGACCGGGTGGTAGAATGGGTTTAGCCCGACGGCCGGCATCGTCGCGCTGGCACGATGGTAGACATTGTGCAGCCGCAACACATGCATGGCAACTTGGTTCACCAAGTGGCTGAGGCGATCCTGGACCTCATCACGATCGGCCCGCTCGCGCTCCAGCCGGCTCCCCTGACGGCCTATCGTATCTCCCGCTTTCTGCAGCAATGCCGCCGACGCCTCGAGCATCTTTGTGGTGGACGCCTGCCGCTTTGGAAGCTCCGTGAACTCCCGCACATAAAGGAGGAGCATGGCACTCCTCTCCTCCTTGAGCTCACGGAGGTCCACGTCCTTGGCCCTGAGCTCCGCATCCTTGGCATGGAGCTCTTGTGTCAGGCGCCTCACCTCGGAGTCCGTGATCTGCTGCGCCGCCATGGCACCAGGTAGAAGCAATGGGGAGAGGAAGCAAAGGGGCGAAACGGCTGAGAGGCAATGCAATCTATGGGAAGGTGGAGGGAGCCAGCTGAGGAGCGGGGAATCTTTTGGTTTTCACCACGGTAAAGCACCAGTCGCCGACTTCTCACATCAGGGAGCAGTGGGTTTTACAGGCTGAGTCATCTTGACTAATTGCTGCCGCGCCTACTCCCGTCAATCAAAAAATTAAAAATCCTGTCATGCCTGCTCCCTTCAATCAAAAAATTAAAAATCTTGCCGCACCCAAACACCAGAGCAACACCGTGGTGGTTATTTAAATTTCCCTGCCGGCAAGTAGATAAAAAAGGGGTGAAAAAACAAATGTGGCGGCGGCCTAGCTAATCAGTCGAACTAGCCCAACTAGCTAGCCACCGTGCTTCACTGATGTACTCGGCGGGAAAGGTGGTCTTTCTTGATTTGATGACTCATTTACTTGCTTCGGTGCTACGACCGAGGAGGACCCAGAAAACATGCGGTAGGGCGTCCCACGTTAGGAAGAATATATGCATGCACCACCCCGGAGGACCCCGAAACCGCGCGATAGGGTGTGCCACGTCTCGGCACGGAGGAAAAATGTGCGTGTAAAAATATACTGTATCAGACGTCGGCAGTAACTCTAGTACCTATGGTTCGACCTCGGGACCCAGCCAGTCGGTCGAAAACACCCCACTAGCCACACAGCTTCATCATGCAAACATGGCACGAAGGATAGATGTGGTTAGCTCCGTCTCGACCAGCCACAACTTCTCTTGTTCTAGGCGATTCTTCAATTTTCCAAGCTTTTTTTAGTTGTAATAACACCAGGGCAAGGTAGCGCCGCTCTTCGTGTGTGCCCGTGCAAAGGTTAGACGATGGAGAGAACAGAGATTGAGATCACAGACCTGGGACCCACCAGTAAGTGAGACAACGGTCATGCACGTGTTGACGAGGCACTCCCTCTACTCTACTCAACGTAATACTGTATAAAATCAAGTTATGGGACAAAGCCAACAACCATTGTTGTTTCAGGCTATCGACTTACGCTTTGTAGTCCAGGTTGCCAGTTCGAATCTCGTCTTTTAGATTTGTTCACTTTAGGTCCAAATTTGATTAATGACAAGTGGGACCCTTGTGTGTTGTTCAGATATTTCAGTGTAGGATGGTTTTTTTGAACAAACACTTTGCGCGGTTAGACAAGTAACGGCACGAGTTACACATATTTTGCAAGTTTACAAACAAAAATAACAGCGGCATAGAATATCACATCCACCCCGCAGCTTAGATACTATGGTGATACGAGTTTTTACACCGTTGGAAGTGAGATCCAATGGCTTGGGAGTAGTCTTTGTAATTATGAGCAATTTTCAAACTCTACAAAGGTTTTTTTGCAAATTAAACATTCATGCCTCGTGTGTGCTGCTGCATCTTTGATCCAACGGCTCCCCGTTGCTCATATTAGGTGCTCCCCGTAGCTTAATTAACCGCTACAGTGATATGAGCATCTAGGTCGTATGATCAGTGATCAGATGGCACATGCGTAGTACTTGTACTTTATGCGCATTTCCCAAACGCTATCAGCTGTATATTGCAAAAACATACAAACCTCCTACTGTGGGCCGTTAGATCTCAGTGAACTCGTATCACCATAGAATCTACGGTGCGGGAGCACCTCATATACTCCCGTGCGAGAAAACATAAGGTGCTATCGCAGCTTGGATGCTACGGTGATACGATCTTCGAGGTCGTTTGATTTGAGATCCAATGGCATCTGAGCAGTCTTTGTGCTTGTAAGCAGTGGCTGAACTCTTTTGGGGCTTTTCTGCAAAAAACCATTCGAACCACCGAGGAGGTGTTGGGTCACAAATCCAACGGCTCCAAAGAGCTTGTATCACCAAAGCATCTAATGTGTGGTAGCACATGATATTCTTACATACAAGAGAATATGATGTCCTCCTTCATCTTAGATGCTACGGTGATACGAGCTTCGAGGTCGTTGGATATGGGATCCAAGGGCATCTGAGTAGTTTTTGTACAAATTATGTGCAATTCTCAAACTCATCAAGGTTTCCTGTAAAAATATTAAGACACATCATGTGAGCTGCTATATCTCAGATCTACAAGCTCCAAGCAACTCGTATCAGCATATAGCATCTAAGGTATGGGGCGCATGATATTCTCCCGAGGAGGAGGGGTGGGGGTGCACAACCAATCGGTGGTTGGGAGGGTGGGGACAAATATAATCTAAAAAACCCTAAACAGAGCTGCACAATTTTATCTAAGGTCGAGGGGTTGACCCCCGACAATCATAGCTCCACCTAAACACAACATTTGCATGTACTGTAGTACTAGACTTAATATTCATGTTTCAGTTTCATGTTCATTTTAAATATTGAACTGAGGACCATGCATGTCTTACATTTTACTCCCTTCGTTCCTAAATATTAGTCTTTTTAGAGATTTCAAATGGACTGGCACATACAGATGTATATAGACATATTTTAGAGTCTAGATTCACTCATTTTGCTCCGTATGTAGTCACTTGTTGAACTCTCTAAAAGACTAATATTTAGGACTAGAAGGAGTATTTTTGAATTCGTATCATACATGCATGGTTTGGAAAAATAGATGCACTATACTTATTGGATTGTTGTTGTGTTCGTGCGTGTGTGTCTCTCTATGTGTGTGTGGTCATATGCTTGATACATACAAAGTTTTCTCACCTCCATATTGTTCATCTTTTAAATTTGAATTCGCATTGGAAAACTTACTAGGGATACCATGAAATGTGAAATCCATGTTGAGATCACAATATCACAAACTCACTCTAATTAAACAACTCGTCATAAATCAACTACCACATTGAGATTAGTATTTGCAAGGAAAATACGGGTATTGTAATACACATAGAATCATTCAGCAATTTAAAAGGTTTCTTTCGTATTCTCGAATGGTAGGACCCAACGACGTACCAGCCAGACCTTGGCTCGTGTCGATCCTAAAAAATAATTAAAAAAAACGGGCTCGTGTCCTTCGGTGGCGTGCGTGGTACGCACATTAGGCAACCCCAACCAGTTGAGCCTCAGCGTTTCAAGTCGAAATATCTGGCGGCCAGAATTCTAGCCCTAGGAAATTCCCCTCATGTCCCCGGTCCAAAATGACTACTGATGAACAACGGAGGGATGCTTTAGTAACTAGACAATGTTACCTACCGTGCCGAGCATGGTTCAATTCCCTCGGTCGCCGCTCGTCATGGTCACCCGTCAACTGCATTGCCTAGTACTACTACTCCTACACCAGGATGAGCACATAATTGAGCCCGTTTGTTCGTACCTAGTACTTGAGTTAATATATCAGGCAATGCACTGGTACAGAGGGATTATCCTTTTACTATGCATATATAACTTGTCTGAAGTCTAACTAAGCAAAATATTTGACCAAATCCTTTCTTAAGAAATACAATAGGACAGATGTATGGCTTGAAAATTTATTGCATGATGCAGGTTATGATATCGTTTCGAATCCTGGATCTAAAATTTCAGAAAATCCAAAAGTGAGCATAAATTCTTGAAACTGAGCATGGTCACGTGATATGGCACAAATATTACTTCGTAAGTGTTTTCTTCAATTTGAGACAAGTTGCTTATGACAAGTTGCACAAATGAAGAACCTAGGTATTTTGGAACAAAGACCTGTCACGTTAAGGCGAACGCTTTCACTATTGAAACCGTGGGCCTTTATGTGCCGCCACGAGTCCCCACTTCTCATCGGCAGGTGCCATCCGAGCAAGCTTGTGAGTCAACGGGAGGCGTCTGAGCAGACCGCTGCGCCGGCTGACAGGAAGGCGTGCGACCAAACCGCAGTGCAGGCTCACCGGGAGGCGAGCCCTTTGACCAGGCTCCGCCTCCCACCTTCGTCCCAAGTGCTCCCACTTTTAATGTCACCGGCGCCGCAGTTTAAAATCAACCCTGCACTACCCAGTATCGCTAAAATCTTCTCTCTTCCTCTCCAATTCTCCTGTCGTCTACCTCCAACTAGCCTGACATAAACGTACGCCATGCCACATCACGATGGTCTGCCCTTAGTGTTCCAGTTTCCTGAGGAAGACACCCAGCCCGAGTCTCAAGAACATAAGGCGCTTTGGGACGAGCTTGAACTGGCCTTGCGGGAAGACGTCGCGCCTGTCCCCGCTCCTGTTCCAGTTCCCGTCGCCCCGACTGCGCCAGCGCCCATCCCCGTGGCATTGATGGGCTGGGAGCCGCACATTGTCGCCGAGCTTGATCCCATGGGGTTCCACGAGTGCCCGTGCACCTGCCAGCGCATGCGCCTACGCGTGCACTGACGTCTGCACCCGTGCCGATGCCCGTGCACATGAATGTCTCCTTCGCGCCGTTGACAGCGCATGTCCCCGCGCGGGTGCCAGTGCCCCCCTCAGCGGCATGGATGGCCGCTGTCGACCGCTTCCTTGCACCAACGCCAGTCGCCTCCTCCCGCTAGTTGACTCGCTCCGAAGTCCAGAACATTTTGGCCTTCCTTGAAGCTAGGCCAATGTCCTGGAGTACGCCAACAACGGCGCAAGATGCCTCCGTCGCCGTCGGTTAGTGGCCCGACGACACACAGAGCACGGCAGAGGAGCCGCTTCCCACCGCTAGACGCCCCCGCCGCCGCCACATAATCTAAATTTGCCATGAAAAACGTTTGGATTGCCATGCTTAAAATCCGAATGTTTATCATTTCTGTTTATTTTATATTGATCGTCGTATAATTTAAAGTCGGCGTCAGACTGAACAAATCTATGGTTTGATCGATTGAATGTTCTGCTAGAGCCGTATCAAATTAAATGTAAAACGTCATCAAGCCACACGTATTCCTTGTCATCCAATGACCTAGACTGCTTCAATGTCGAGCACTCAACACGTTTAGCGTGTAGTTAATTTCAATCCAAAAATAGTGCTAATCACATAAAAACACACAAATAATATCCTAGTACTTAATATAATTCCAAATTAACGTGCATTGCACGTACACACTGACTAGTGCTGCTAGTACATGAAACTGGTGTCGTGACTTGTGAACGCGTCCAGATATGGTCAACGGCAACATCGCCCGCGAGTTCTTCGTATTTGCACGTGCGTCTAAAAGCAGAAGGGGAGGAGAGAGAGAGAGAGCACACATGGAACCCACCAGTAAGTGAAGGCGAATAGTACTAAAAATATATTACATGTTATCCATTAAATAGGTTGTGGTAATATAAAAACATTATGTGAACAAAAGGGGGGTACAACAAACATTGTTGTTCTACGTATGTTGCCTATTGACATGCGGCTTGAAGGCCCGGTCGCATGTTCGATCCTCGTCCTTTATTTTTTAAGTTATATATGGGTCCAAATTTGTTTCATGACACGTGGGCCCCTCGGTTTGTAGTTTGTAGCACTTTAATGTCAGGACCCCGACTCGATGCCACATCGATCTAGCATGTAACACCTCATATCACTTTGCGGCCTCACGCACGGTATTCCCACGGGTGTCGTCTTACCTTTGCCCGGGACCGTTTGCGCCTTTTGGCACACGTATATGATAGTGTCGCTAGCATCCATATGGTAAGGAGCCCGGGCTGACATGGCTAGTCGTAAACCCAAAGTAGCGCAGACTTACAAGGACAAGGATCCATGACCCAACATCGAACGTGTCGGTCATCAACAAGTGAATTCGAGCTGTAGCACTAGGCTAGCAGGACTCCGGTATCCATCGTGTGACATTTCCCCGAAGGGACAGACACAGGAACGAAGAAGGACACATGCCGGCCAGCCTAAGTGTTCTGGAGCAGTAGCAAGCTACCAAGGCTCAGTGGAGACACTAGGAGACATTTCCCGGTAAGAGAGGCTACTAAGAATAAACAACTAGATAGTCAGATCCCACACATACCAAGCATTTCAATCATACACACAATATGCTCGATATGTGCAAATACAACAAGGCATCACAACATGACTCTACAACACAAGTATTTTATTTAAAGGCTCAGGGAGCCATACATATCATACACACAAGTACGGGTCACACGACCCAGCATTCAAGTCATACAGACATACAAGCCACCATCGGAAGTAACTTGTCTGAGTACAGACAACTAGTAAAATAAAAGAGGCTTGGGAAAGCCTGGCTATACTACGTGGTCCTTCACAAGCTCAGGGTCACCACCTGGGCCTCAGTCTACTCATCGATGTCAATGTCTATGAAGAACCCATCAGAAGGGGTTGCATCGTCTTCTGAAAAATGTAAATTAAAGCAACATGAGTACAAAGGTACTCAGCAAGACTTACATCAGATCCTACATACATGCACATTATCAAGAAGGGTTGGTGGAGTTATTGCAGCAAGCCAGCTTTGACTCTTGGCTAAGCTATCCTACGAGACACCAACTTGAAATGGTTTTGCGCACACGAGTCCACTACACACCAGTTCAATACACCACCGAGGATCCACCTCCGTTATCCTACAGAAGAGCCATCCTCGGCACTCACGCTTATCTTGAGATTTTTAGTAGTATCCATTTACTTGTCTATGAACTGTATAGGCAACCAAGTAGTCCTTTACCGCGGACGCGGCTATTCGAATAGATCATGTTAACCCTGCAGGGGTGTACTTCTTCATACATGTTTCCACCACTTAGCGTCTGCACACGACATGTGCTCGGCAGACTTCAAGCGAAAGCCGACATGGGTGTAGACGACGACCTACCTAAACACCTAAGTCTCTAGTCCAGGTTTATCGCCTATTCAGGTTCCATCCGCAGGGAGTCCGGCCGGGGTTCCACATACGGCCCCGAACGATGTGTACAGGGTTCCGAGACACCTAACGGGTGCCCGGTATTCCCGTCCACGTACCTACCGCATCACAGCCCACCCCGCGGGTCAGCGCTGCCCATGGCCTCCAGTAAACTACAAACACCAGAAACTACTTGCAACTCCTGGACAGAGGACTAGAGTGAATAAGAAGTCAAGCGGGGTCATATTTCAGGGCCCAATGCATGGTAGTAGTTGTATCTTAAATCACACATACAGATCTTAGTGCTTAAGGTCGGCTTCAATGAAACAACCTAGCATGTACTCGTACATGGCCTTTCATCGATACCTTTACCAAATTGTGTTCACCACATCACTCTCATTACCGGCATGATCATTTCACTCTAGCCCATCACCCAGATGAACCAGACCTGACACGACTCTAAGCATAGCAGACATAGCAAGGTAGGAACAACACATACATATGGCTCAATCAACTCCTACACATGCTAGTGGGTTTCATCTAGTTACTGTGGCAATGACAGGTCATGCAGAGGAAATGGGTTCAACTACCGTAGCACACAGCAGTTTGAAACGTGTTGTCTTAATGCAGTAAAAGAGAGAAGAGGCGAGAACATGGGATTGTATCGATATGATCAAATGGTTGGTTGCTTGCCTGAAGGGTCGATGCACTGATATTGTTCTTCATTAGGGTAATCGTGGTACTCCTCGGAGGCAGAACCTGCCGCAAAGAGCACCGATACACAACATCACCAAACAATATGCAACAATATGATGCATGCATGAGACATGGAAACATGAGTGTATTGGGCTAATGCAACTAAGACCAGATGGGTTTGAACCATTTTGAATCAAAGATTCAAGTTTCAAACTCATACATGGCCCTTATAAGTGCTTTATCTAGTTCTGCTCTAAACATCAGGTTAGCTTGCTTAAACATGCATGAAACCAGTACAGATGGATAGATTGGATTTTTCTGATCATTTTTTATATATAAAACTTTGCATTTGGAGTTACAGATTAATTTCTATGATTTTTTAAAGTTTTAGGTATTTACTGGAATTTCCTGTGTAATAATAATTCTAGTAAATAAATTACTGCGTCAGCATTACGTCAGGATGACGTCAGCGGTCAACGGAACAGTCCAGGTCAACCCTGAATAGTGGGTCCCGTGTGTCAGTGTAATTAGTTTAGCTAAATATTAATTAAAACTAACCCTGATTAGTTAACAGGGCTGGGCCCCACCTGTCATTGACCCAGGGGGTCAAACTAGGCCCACCCGTGGTCAAACGAGGGGTCAGCGGGGTCAACTCGCCGGCGTTTAGCCGCCGGCGAGGCCGAACACGGCGGCGAGAGTGCTTTGGTGTGTTCCGGCAACTAAATGAGCGGCGGAGGGCATCTACGGATAGCTGGGAACAAGCCGCAGCTCTTGGTGGTGGTGGTTGAGCTCGGGGTGGCCGGAAACATCGTCGGTGACGACTTAGGCGGTCGCCGGAGTTCGGGTGAGGTCGAACTCGACGCTAGGGGGCACGGCGAGGCGCGTGGAGTGATGCTACGGGTTCCTGCGGGTGCATGAGTGCGTTGGACACGGTGGTGTGGCCGGTGGTTAGCCGGAGACACGTCGGCGACGAGCTCGGCGGCAGTGCGTGCGGTGAAGCTTCGTGCGCTCGCTGTGGTGCACGAGAACAAGAGAGGAAAGGGGGGAGAGTTAGCTGGGCTCACGGCGATCTCGAGGAACCAGACGGCGCGGTCGGGGATGAGCTGGTGCGGCGGCGACAGCGAAGGGGATCTCCGGTGACGGCGGAGTCGGCGAGGTCGGTGCAGTGGCTTCGGGGCACGCGAGCGCTCGGGGCACGACTAGCTCGAAGGAGAGGAGGGCGGCGGAGCTCCTGGACACGGTGGCGCGGCGCGGGGACGACGGAGAGCGCGACTACAGCAATGGTGCGGCTGCGGTGGCGTCGGCCATGGTGCGGGAGAGCGAGGGAGAGGAGCTGGGGGTGAATGGGTGTGTCCACGGGGTTCGGGGCTCGACGTGGAGGTCGTCCAGGCCAGCAGCAAGATGAGGGGGTGAAGCAGGGCGGCGGGCAGCTGCGTGGCGCGCTGGCGTCGCCGTCAAGCACCTGCCTGCCTGCCTGGCGAAGGTAAGCAGCTCGCTGGAGCAGCTGCTGGGATGGGCCGGCTGGTGGGCTGGCTAGGCGGGCTGCCAGGTTAGTTCACTCTCTCTCTCTCTCTTATTAATCTTTTTTAATTATTCTGTAACTTTGTGGACTTACTAAAAATACCTAAACAACTCCAAAATTCCCCAAACTGTTCATGGCCACCAACTGGAATATATACAGCATGGAACATTTTAGTTTGGGATTATTAGAGCATTTAAAATAATTTATATAATTTAAATGCCCAAACTCAAATACTTATGATTTAATTCAAAAACCTTAGGATGACCTAGAAAATGGAGCACCACTTTTGGCAGAGGTTCTGAACCAAGACAAAAATGATGGACATTTTAGAAGGGCATTTCAGGTAAATTGAAAATATTTTTAGTAAACCCTAGTTGGTTTCAGAGGGGGCTGGGGGTTCTGTCATCCCCATTTGAAGTTTCTGTTGAGAAAAATAGACATGATGCAACACTCTAATGCATGAACTAGCTAGGGTGTGACAACTCACACCCACTCAAAAGAATCTCGTCCCGATATTTAGGTTCCTCCGGAAAGAAGGCAGGGTACTCAAGTCAAAGACGATCCTCCCTTTCCCAAGTTGCTTCCTTCTCAGAATGGTGCGACCATTGAACCTTGAGAAACTTGATATTATGACGTCGAGTGGTACACTTGGCTTGATCGAGGATACGAACGGGGTACTCTCGTTACGTGAGATTATCTTGAAGATCAAGCGTTTCGTGGTCCACTCCACGGATAGGATCCGACAAGCAACGCCTGAGTTGGGAAACGTGGAAGACATCGTGGACTCTGGAGAGATGCGGAGGTAGTTCCAATTGGTAGGCAACTTCTCCCCGTTTAGCGAGAGTGCGAAAAGGTCCAATGTAGCAAGGAGCTAATTTGCCTTTGATACCGAAACAATGGGTTCCCTTCAGAGGAGTAACCCGAAGGTAAGCCTTCTCGTCAACCTCAAAAGTCATAGCCTTATGTTTTCGGTCATATTGACTCTTTTGACGGGATTGGGCTGTTTTCAACTTTTCACGAACAATGCGAACTTGCTCTTCTGCTTCCTGGATCATGTCCGGGCCAAAGAATTGTCTTTCCCCGGTTTCTGACCAGTTAAGAGGCGTTCGACACCTTCGTCCCTAGAGAACTTCAAAAGGGGCTTTACCCAAGCTAGATTGATAGCTGTTGTTATAAGCAAATTCGGCAAATGGAAGACATTTCTCACAATCCATTCCGAATGAGATAACAGAAGCTCAAAGCATGTCTTCTAGAATCTGATTGACGCGTTCTACTTGACCACTTGATTGAGGGTGAAAGGCAGTGCTAAGGGAAAGGCGGGTTCCCATAGCATTTTGGAAACTTTCCCAAAATCGAGAGGTGAAGAGACTTCCTCGGTCCGAATTAATTTCCAGTGGAACACCATGGAGGCATACTATTCGGGAGATGTACAAGTCTGCTAGTTGACTAGCGGTTATACTCTCGCGAACAGGCAAGAAATGGGCTACTTTGGAAAGACGATCGACAACGATGAAGATAGCGTTATAACCTCTCCTGGCCCTGGGAAAACCGGTGATGAAATACATACCAATTCTATCCCATTTCCATTCAGGAATAGCTAAAGGTTGAAGGGTGCCAGCAGGCCGTTGATGCTCTGCTTTTACACGACGACAAACGTCGCAACTAGCAACAAACTGAGCAATGTCTCTCTTCATCCTAGTCCACTAGAACCTCTGGCATAGGTCCTGATACATCTTGGTACTACCGAGATGAATGGTGAGAGGAGATTCATGAGCCTCCTTAAGGATCAACTGCCACAGATGCTGGTTCTTGGGAACCACTAAACGGTTCTCAAAGTACACAACACCATGATCATTTGTGGAGAAACATCTAGAACCTCCGCTAGAAATGTTCTCCTTGATCCTAGATATCCCTTTATCTCGCTTTTGGGCAGCGATAATTTGATCCGTAAGAGTAGGTTTCGCCACCAAGGTGGAAAGAAATCCTTGAGGAACAATGTGAAGGTTAAGCTTCCGAAATTCCTCATGGAGAAGCGGTTGACTTTGTTGTAACATCAGATTGTTACAATAATATTTACGACTTAGTGCATCATCCATGCCGTTGGCCTTTCCTGGGGTGTAAGTTATCCCTAAGTCGAAATCTGTGATCAACTCAACCCAACGTCTTTGCCTGAGATTCAAATCCGGTTGGGTGAAGATGTACTTCAGACTTTGGTGATCGGTGAAGATTTCGCAACGATTACCGAGGAGGTAATGTTGCCCGGTTTTAGGTGCATAGACTACAGCTGCAAGCTCTAGATCATGAGTAGGATAATTCTCCTCATGTGGGTGCAATTGCCGTGAAGCGTAGGCAATTACATGACGATCTTGCATAAGAATGCAACCTAGTTCTTGTCGCGAGGCGTCACAATAGATAACAAAGTCCTTAGAGAAATCTGGTGGTACCAGTACGGGAGCAGATGTCAGGCGTCTTTTCTGTTCCTGAAAGCTGTGCTCACATTGTGGAGTCCACTCGAACTTGTTATCTTTCTTGAGGAGTTCAGTTAGAGGTTTGCCAACTTTGGAGAAGTTCTCGACAAAGCGGCGACAATAGCTCGCTAAGCCAAGGAAACTCCGAACTTGCTTGACCGATTCAGGTGGAGTCCAGTTAAGGACGGCTTGAACTCGCTCAGGGTTGGCAGCAATACCCCTACCAGAAATTACATGTCCTAGATAGGCCACTTCTGGTAACCAAAAGTCGCATTTAGAGAACTTGGCATAAAGGCGATGCTCTCGAAGTTT
Organism: Triticum aestivum; assembly: GCF_018294505.1. Classification (NCBI taxonomy): domain Eukaryota; kingdom Viridiplantae; phylum Streptophyta; class Magnoliopsida; order Poales; family Poaceae; genus Triticum; species Triticum aestivum. The sequence continues at coordinate 370,788,470 of NC_057807.1, forward strand.
CATCAACACTAGCCTTAGATGCTCGGCATGTTCTCCTTCGTTCTTGGAGTAGATGAGTATATCATCGAGGTAAACCACGACGAATTTATCCAAATACTCCATGAAGATTGAGTTCATTAAGCGAGATAAAGTGGCTGGAGCGTTGGTTAAACCGAAGGACATGACGGTGTACTCGTATTGGCCATAACGAGTAACAAATGCCATTTTAGGAATGTCCCCGTTCCTGATTTTGATTTGATGGTAGCCCAACCTCAAATCCATTTTGGAGAAGACTAAGGATCCAGCGAGCTGATCATACAAGTCGTTGATCCTCGGGAGTGGATACTTGTTCTTGATCGTGACCAGGTTAACTGGTCGACAATCTACAACCATCCAATCCGTACCATCCTTCTTCTTGACAAAGAGGATGGGGCAAGCCCATGGAGACGAACTAGGACGGATGAAACCCTTTTTCAAGGACTCATCGAGTTGTTTCTTAAGCTCGGCTAGTTCTAGTGATGCCATTTTATACGGTCTTCTAGAAATTGGGACAGTTCCTGGAATAAGATCTATTACGAACTCGACATCTCTGTTAGGTGGAACACCTGGCAATTCTTCTGGAAAGACATCCGGAAAGTCACGGACTACCAGAACGTCTCCGAGGTCTGGCAAAAGACTGGCGTTAAGAGAAAATAGCTGTCGCTTGGCTACTCGGGTCAAGACATTGACTATCTTTCCCGAAGGATGGGTGAGTTGAACAGTCCTAGAGAAGCAATCAATCTTGGCATGATGGGCTGACATCCAATCCATACCCAAGATGATATTAATATCCGAAGATTTGAGAGCTATCAAAGATGCGAGAAAAACAAGTCTGTCGACTTGAATTTCATTTTCATGGCTTACTCTAGAGGTTTGCCATCTAGAACCAGGAGTAGAAATTTCCATAGTGGACGGCATGTCACAGAATGCGGTGTTATGCAAACGAGCATAATTTTCGGATATGAAAGAATGAGATGCTCCAGTATCGAAAAGAACAGATGCCGGGTGGCAATTAACAAGGAGCATACCGAGAACGACGTTGGGATACTCTTGAGCTTCTTCAGCAGAGATACAGTTGACATGGCCACGTGCAGCGGTGGCCGGCTTGGCGTAGAACGCTTTCCCTGTCGGCTTGCCACGGCCAACAGCTTTTCCAGATTGGTTGGGGATGGTCTGGGGACACTCGCGCAGGAAGTGGCCCGATTCCCCACACTTGAAGCATGTCACGGAGCTGGTGCGTGGAGGAGCATAGATAGCCTGGAGATACCCTTGTGCTCCCGGGAGTGAAGCTGGCATATACCGGAAGTCGGAGTCCCGAAATAGGCCAGTCCTGACTCGCATGATGGTCATCATAGAGTAGGCAGCATCCTGCACAGCCATCTCAATAGTAACCCCGAGTCCATAGGAGCAGTGGAGGGGCTCGGTAGATCCAGGATAAGATGGAAATATCCTGACAGTGCAAAAATATTGACTTTGATTAAAGTCTCGGAATTGCTCTTCAACCGTGTACTCAGGATATCAACGGTACCCTGCCTCAGTCATTACCCTGACCAACATGGCAGTATGGCCGGGTACATCTAGACATCGAGTCAAACGAACCACTTGATTCTGAGGATGGGAAGCCATCTGGAGCATGATAAACACAAAACATAAGATTCCTGGCAGAAATCGGACAACGTAACGGTTGTAAATGCTCAAAAGGATTTTGAGGCATTTTGCAAAGAATAGCATAGACACTCAACAACATCATATCAAGGTTCTGGGTCCATCTTAGCAACATAATGGGGTAGTAGAACTGAACTAGGCTTGTATCCATCCAACCTATAAGGTACTACTGATTAGTAACACGTGAACCTGATAGAGAGGAGAGATCTTAATTCCTTAACCCCCGGTGGAAGAATAGACTGACTCAGATCAGAATGTCATGAGATAAAGGAGTAAAAAGAGCCTCACGTTCCATCCCATAATCAATTCCCCTACATATAACTAAAGCATTTCTAGACTCAACATCGACCAGTTTGGCTTGGAGAACCTACAGGCAGTCCGGCTCTGATGCCAATGCTGTCAGGACCCCGACTCGATGCCACATCGATCTAGCATGTAACACCTCATATCACTTTGCGTCCTCACGCACGGTATTCCCACGGGTGTCGTCTTACCTTTGCCCGAGACCGTTTGCGCGTTTTGGCACACGTATATGATAGTGTCGCTAGCATCCATATGGTAAGGAGCCCGGGCTGACATGGCTAGTCGTAAACCCAAAGTGGCACAGACTTACAGGGACAAGCATCCATGACCCAGCATCGAACGTGTCGGTCATCAGCAGGTGAATCCGGGCTGTAGCACTGGGCTAGCAGGACTCCGGTATCCATCGCGTGACATTTCCCCGAAGGGACAGACACATGAACGAAGAAGGACACATGCCGGCCAGCCTAAGTGTTCCGGAGCAGTAGCAAGCTACCAAGGCTCAGTGGAGACACTAGGAGACATTTCCCGGTAAGAGAGGCTACTAAGAATAAACAACTAGATAGTCAGATCCCACACATACCAAGCATTTCAATCATACACACAATATGCTCGATATGTGCAAATACAACAAGGCATCACAACATGACTCTACAACACAAGTATTTTATTTAAAGGCTCAGGGAGCCATACATATCGTAAACACAAGTACGGGTCACACGACCCAGCATTCAAGTCATACAGACATACAAGCCAATAGCGGAAGTAACTTGTCTGAGTACAGACAACTAGTAAAATAAAAGAGGCTTGGGAAAGCCTGGCTATACTACGTGGTCCTTCACAAGCTCAGGGTCACCACCGGGGCCTCAGTCTACTCATCAATGTCAACGTCTACGAAGAACCCATCAGAAGGGGTTGCATCGTCTTCTGAAAAATGTAAATTAAAGCAACATGAGTACAAAGGTACTCAGCAAGACTTACATCAGATCCAACATACATGCACATTATCAAGAAGGGTTGGTGGAGTTATTGCAGCAAGCCAGCTTTGACTCTTGGCTAAGCTATCCTACGAGACACCAACTTGAAATGGTTTTGCGCACACGAGTCCACTACACACCAGTTCAATACACCACCGAGGATCCACCTCCGTTATCCTACGGAAGAGCCATCCTCGGCACTCACGCTTATCTTGAGATTTTTAGTAGTATCCATTTACTTGTCTATGAACTATATAGGCAACCAAGTAGTCCTTTACCGCGGACGCGGCTATTCGAATAGATCATGTTAACCCTGCAGGGGTGTACTTCTTCATACATGTTTCCACCACTTAGCGTCTGCACACGACATGTGCTCGGCAGACTTCAAGCGAAAGCCGACGTGGGTGTAGACCACGACCTACATAACACCTAAGTCTCTAGTCCAGGTTTATCGCCTATTCAGGTTCCATCCGCAGGGAGTCCGGCCGGGGTTCCACATACGGCCCCGAACGATGTGTACAGGGTTCCGAGACACCTAACGGGTGCCCGGTATTCCCGGCCACGTACCTACCGCATCACAGCCCACCCCGCGGGTTAGCGCTGCCCACGGCCTCCAGTAAACTACAAAGACCAGAAACTACTTGCAACTCCTGGACAGAGGACTAGAGTGAATAAGAAGTCGAGCGGGGTCATATTTCAGGGCCCAATGCATGGTAGTAGCTGTATCTTAAATCACACATACAGATCTCAGTGCTTAAGGTCGGCTTCAATGAAACAACCCACCATGTACTCCTACATGGCCTTTCATCGATACCTTTACCAAATCGTGTTCAGCACATCACTCTCATTACCGGCATGATCATTTCTCTCTAGCCCATCACCCAGATGAACCAGACCTGACACGACTCTAAGCATAGCAGGCATAGCAAGGTAGGAACAACACATACATATGGCTCAATCAACTCCTACACATGCTAGTGGGTTTCATCTAGTTACTGTGGCAATGACAGGTCATACAGAGGAAATGGGTTCAACTACCGTAGCACACAGCAGTTTGAAACACGTTGTCTTAATGCAGTAAAAGAGAGTAGAGGCGAGAACATGGGATTGTATCGATATGATCAAATGGTTGGTTGCTTGCCTGAAGGGTCGATGCACTGATATTGTTCTTCGTTAGGGTAATCGTGGTACTCCTCGGAGGCAGAACCTGCCGCAAAGAGCACCGATACACAACATCACTAAACAATATGCAACAATATGATGCGTGCATGAGACATGGAAACATTAGTGTATTGGGCTAATGCAACTAAGACCAGATGGGTTTGAACCATTTTGAATCAAAGATTCAAGTTTCAAACTCATACATGGCCCTTATAAGTGCTTTATCTAGTTCTGCTCGAAACATCAGGTTAGCTTTCTTAAACATGCATGAAACCAGTACAGATGGATAGATTGGATTTTTTTGATCATTTTTCATATATAAAACTTTGCATTTGGAGTTACAGATTAATTTCTATGATTTTTTAAAGTTTGAGGTATTTAGTGGAATTTCCTATGTAATAATAATTCCAGTAAATAAATTACTACGTCAGCATTACGTTAGGATGACGTCAGCGGTCAACGGAACAGTCCAGGTCAAACCTGACTAGTGGGTCCCGTGTGTCAGTGTAATTAGTTTAGCTAAATATTAATTAAAACTAACCCTGATTAGTTAACAGGGCTGGGCCCCACCTGTCATTGACCCAGGGGGGTCAAACTGGGCGCACCCGTGGTCAAACGAGGGGTCAGCGGGGTCAACTCACCGGCGAGGCCGAACGCGGTGGCGAGAGTGCTTTTGTGTGTTCCGGCGACTAAATGAGGGGCGGAGGGCATCTACGGGTAGCTGGGAACAAGCCGCAGCTCTTGGTGGTGGTGGTTGAGCTCGGGGTGGCCGGAAACGTCGCCGGCGACGACTTTGGCGGTCGCCGGAGTTCGGGTGAGGTCGAACTCGACGCTAGGGGGCACGGCAAGGCGCGTGGAGTGATGCTACGGGTTCCTGCGGGTGCGGTGAGTGCGTTGGACACGGTGGTGTGGCCGGTGGTTGGCCAGAGACACGTCGGCGACGAGCTCTGCGGCAGTGCGTGCGGTAAAGCTTCATGCGCTCATTGTGGTGCACGAGAACAAGAGAGGAAAGGGGGGGAGAGGTAGCTGGGCTCACGGCGATCTCGAGGAACCAGACGGCGCGGTCAGGGACGAGCTGGTGCGGCGGCGATGGCGAAGGGGATCTCCGGTGACGGCGGAGTCGGCGAGGTCGGTGCAGTGGCTTCGGGGCACGCGAGCGCTCGGGGATCGACTAGCTCGAAGGAGAGGAGGGCGGCGGAGCTCCTGGACACGGTGGCGCGACGCGGGGACGACGGAGAGCGCGACTACGGCAATGGTGCGGCTGCGGTGGCGTTGGCCCTGGTGCGGGAGAGCGAGGGAGAGGAGCTGGGGGTGAATGGGTGTGTCCACGGGGTTCGGGGCTCGACGTGGAGGTCGTCCAGGCCAGCAGCGAGGCGAGGGGGTGAAGCAGGGTGGCGGGCAGCTGCGTGGCGCGTGCTGGCGTCGCCGTCGAGCACCTGCCTGCCTGCCTGGCGAAGGCAAGCAGCTCGCTGGAGCGGCTGCTGGGCTGGGCCGGCTGGTGGGCTGGCTAGGCGGGCTGCCAGGTTAGTTCACTCTCTCTCTCTCTCTCTCTCTTATTAATCTTTTTTAATTATTCTGTAACTTTGTGGACTTACTAAAAATACCTAAACAACTCCAAAATTCCCCAAACTGTTCATGGCCACTAACTGGAATATATACAGCATGGAACATTTTAGTTTGGGATTATTTGAGCATTTAAAATAATTTATATAATTTAAATGCCCAAACTCAAATACTTATGATTTAATTCAAAAACCTTAGGATGACCTAGAAAATTGAGCACCACTTTTGGCAGAGGTTCTGAACCAAGACAAAAATGATGGACATTTTAGAAGGGCATTTCAGGTTCATTGAAAATATTTTTAGTAAACACTAGTTGGTTTCAGAGGGGGCTGGGGGTTCTGTCATCCCCATTTCAAGTTTCTGTTGAGAAAAATAGACATGATGCAACACTCTAATGCATGAACTAGCTAGGGTGTGACATTTAATTTGTGGGTCAAAATTTGGTCCATTCCAAGTGGACTATCGGTGTGTAGTTTTGTAGCTTATTTATAATAATTAAAGAGAACAACATAGTTTTTTGCAATAATACCATGGTTCGATGTTGAAGGCGAGAAAGGACGTGCGAGAGAGTGATGACCGAGCAAGAGGGAAATCAACTAGGGGAGTTGCAGGGGTTGCAACGGTGTTTGGAATAGTTGTGGGCCGAATGCTACGAAAATATAATCTAAACCGACCGGAATAAATGCCTACACAAATTAATCCAAGGTTGATGTGCCCCTTGCAATGTAAATAGCTCCGGCTTTGCGAGGGATGGAGAGGTAGTAGCTTCAATGCGTGGAAGATACAGTGTGAGAAAGTGAGGTCAGTCGAGAGACATATAGATAGAGAGACAAAGTAAGTATGGTCCAACATTCATTGAACATATATATATATATATGTATATATATATGCTCTGGAGAGATATTGTCCGATTGAGCTTTTGGCAAGGGTGAGGGCTGTAAGATAGAGCTTGAGAGATGATCCAGTCACAGACGTGTAGATATATTTTGTGCGTGGGAGAAGCAAGGTCAATGGATCACATAGGGTCATCATGCGATCGAAAGAGTGATATGGGTTGGAGAGAGTGACCTAGATAGACAATGTGCATGAGAGAGTATACAATGTGAATAGGTCGAATTGGGCTAAAACATGGTGATATATCGTTTTTGTCCGAGAAAGAGCGAGGTCAATCGAGACATACAAAGAGAGAGAGAGAGAGAGAGAGAGAGAGGGAGAGAGAGATTGAGTGAGCATGGCCCGCCATGGGGTCGAAAGAGTGGCGGCGGCTTGGATGGAGTGACCTAGATAGACAATCTGCGGGAGAGAGTATAGAGTGTGTCAATCGAGGCCCGAACAGAGAGATATATAATTTGTGTGTGAAAGAAAACGAGGTTAAACGAGACTCAGATAAACAAAGCAAGATTGAGCGAGTGTGGCCCGCCATGCGGAAGAAAGAGTGAGATAGTCTCGTTGGAGTGACCTAGATATACAACGTGCGTGCGTGCGGAGGAGAGATTTGGGGGCTAGATAGGCAATGCATGTATTTAGCGCGAGAGGGTGAGAGGGAGAGGGGGTGGGAGAGATAGAGAGAGCTCGGCATGGGGTGCAATGGCGGGTGTGTGAGGTAAATACATTTGGTAACAAGGTGGAAAAAGGGGTTGTATAGTTGAGATACTTAGAGATCGACACATGGAGAGAAAGAATGAACGTGTGTTGGAAACCGATAGCTTCCTAAGGT